>NC_037670.1:163588668-163642646 GCF_003255815.1 Theropithecus gelada | reverse complement strand
TTTTTTTTTTTTTTTTTTTTTTTGAGACGGAGTCTCGCTCTGTCGCCCACGCTGGCGTGCAGTGGTACAATCTCAGCTCACTGCAGCCTCTGCCTCCCAGGTTCAAGACATTCTCCTGCCTCAGCCTCCCAAGTAGCTGGGATTACAGGCACGCGCCATCACGCCCAGCTAATTTTTTGTATTTTTAGTAGAGATGGGATTTCACCATGTTGGCCAGGCTGGTCTGGAACTCCTGACCTCAAGTGATCCGCCTGCTTCTGCCTCCCAAAGTGCTGGGATTACAGTCATGAGCCACTGTGCCAGGCCAGGTAGGTATGATTTCTTAGATTCTATTGCATATTTCTCATGCTCTGACAACCCACCACCACACCCCCCACTGTCCCTGTCACTCCGCTGCAATTACTTGGTGAGTAAATGAATGACTAGATATCTTACTTCACTGATTATATATATAGAAAAACATCAATATACAGAGATACATAAAGACAGCTACATGTACAGATTTCAGAGAAGCACAAATTCACCAGTAATGTATTTATAATTCTTTTGGTTCCAAATTTCAGAATTATCCCTATGTTTGGTTGAATTTAAAACAAAAATTATTTCTAGCTCCTCTTTACAGAAGAATATTCTTGTAGGGGAGTGAAAAATGACTTCCCTCTACTCTTCTAAGTTCCTTGGCTGGGCTATGAATTAAATTGACATAAGACAGATTAACAAGAGGAAATCCATTTTAAATTATGTACATACCCATGCAAGCCCCACAAATGTGAGATTCAAAGAAGGGTCAGATGATTGAAACTTATATAGCACCCTGAGGTACAGAGGGGAATAGAGACTTTGGACTTCTGGGTGGGGGGTGGTGACACCTGTTATGAGACTATGAGGGGTGGAAGTGTATGGTGAACAAAGGTTTCTTGTTATGCAAATGAAAAGCCTCTCAAGTAATAAAGGTTCTCTTGGAGCAGTCCTCAGAAGAAGAGGTGGCTGTCTAGGCATGATGTCAACCTCCGGTCTCCCCTCCTGTGATCCATTGTCCCTGGTTGATAAGATTCCAGAGGAGGAGATTCATGACAACTGAGTTCCTTTTGGAGGATCCCTTGGTCTGTCTTAGGCAGATAATCAGAGCTCAGAGAAAGCCTCTGCCTGCATCTGCTGTTCCCCAAGTGACATCAGTTCAAAGTAATCAGCATGTCATAGCATCATACTTTGGGGTGGCATTTCTGAACTCCCATTGTATATTTTTGGTGATAGCTTGATATATCATTTAAATTACCATAAAACCCACACTTTTAAAGTGTGAGTGGCTTTTAGTATATTCACAGTGTGCATCCATTATCACTATTGAATTCCAGTACACTGTTATCACCCCAGAAAGAAACCCCACACCCGTCAGCAATCACTCATTATTTCTCCCCTCCTCCCAGCCTCTGGCAACTACTAATCTCTTTATTGTCATTATATATTTGTCTATTCTGGACATTTAATATAAATGAAATCATACATATGGAGGTCCATATACCATACAGCTCAGTGTTGGAAAATTTTAAATCAGCTTAGCAAACTGTTCAATAAAATGTTTTATCCTCCTACCTTGACAAATATACTATTATGAAGAAGGTCAGGCTCCAATTTAGAATTCTCAGATTTCTCAAAATTCTGTTGTGGATGTGGCAGTACAGAGAGATCCAACCCCAACCCTCAGTGCAAACCCATGTCTTCTCACTCCAGGTTCTCTCCCACACCATGTAGGGCTTTGTGCATGTATGTGGACACCCAGCCCACAAACTCAAGCTATAGTCACCCAACTCAACTGTGATTTGTCATTTTCTAATAGACCTATAGGGAGGACAGACCCCAGGAAGATACCTGCTCAGGTGTGGAAACAGGCTTGGGGTTGCATCAGCAGGGAATTCAGAGTCCTGGGCACACAGCATCGTCAGGTGAGGTGCAAGGACCCCTTAGCTCCATGGACTTTTCATTCGTGGCTTAGGGTGTGGCCACAGTACAGAGCCCAGAGCAAGGGCTCCTCTTGCCAGGGTCAAAAGGGCTGATGATACTATAAACAACCCTACTGAATTTCCTAAGTCAATTGAAATGACCACTGACTTCCAACAGTTGGGTATAGCTTTAAATCTCTAAATTCTGGTAGAGGCTGTTTGAACTGCAGCTATAGTTATGAAGGGCAGAATATGACATTGAGTGTACTTGAGAAGAAGTTATTATTCCTAACTACAGCTCTAATGGTATTATGAAACACATCATAACATAGGTACACAAAACCTGGTTGCATAGGTAACAGGCAAAGTTGGAACTTGCAGTTTCATTGCAGCTGCAACGGGTCAGTGGATTCTGAAGGACTGGAAAATATAATCCAGGTTTTGATGATTGTATGACTATAAAAATTTATTAAAAAGCATTGAATTGGCTGGGCGCGGTGGCTCAAGCCTGTAATCCTAGCACTTTTGGAGGCTGAGGTGGGTGGATCACAAGGTCAGGAGTTTGAGACCAGCCTGACCAACATGGTGAAACCCCGTCTCTACTAAAAATACAAAAATTGGCCGGGCGAGGTGGCGGGCGCCTGTAGTCCCAGCTACTCGGGAGGCTGAGGCAGGAGAATGGCGTAAACCCGGGAGGTGGAGCTTGCAGTGAGCTGAGATCCGGCCACTGCACTCCAGCCTGGGCAGCAGAGCAAGACTCCGTCTCAAAAAAAAAAAAAAAAAAAAAATTAGCCTGGCATGGTAGTGTGCACCTGTAATCCCAACTATTCAGGAGACTGAGGCAGGAAAATCGCTTGAACCTGGGAGACGGAGGTTGCAGTGAGCTGAGATCACACCACTGGACTCCAGCCTGGGCAGCAGAGTGAGACTCCATCTCAAAAAAAAAAAAAAAAAAAAAAAAAGTATTGAATTGTACACTTTGAATAGGTGAATTATATAGTACCGTAAATAAAAAATAAAATTCTAAGCCCCCACCCACCCCCACAAACATCTGAATGGACCCCTCCTCTTTACCAAGGGCGTTCCAAGGTTAATCTGAAAAACTAGTTCAGGCCATGATAGGAAGTGGGAGCTGGACATACCTCATTATACCCTCCTCGCTTTTGGAATTACAGACAGAATAGACTCCTTAAATCTGATAAGAAACATTTATTCTCTTGTAAGCCTGCTAACTGGAGGTTTCATGTACATAATAAAACCTCGGTCTCCACAATCCATTATTGGAAACCAGATATTCCTTTCTGTTGATAATAACTTTTTCAACCAATTGCCAATCAGAAAATCTTTGAATTTGCCTATGACTTGGAAGCCCCTACTTATAAATGTCCCACCTTTCCAGACCCAACCAATGTATAGCTTACCTGTATTGATTGATACCTTATGTCTCCCTAGAATATATAAAACCAAGCTGTGGCCTGACCACCTTGGATACATGTTCTCAGGATCTCCCAAGGGCTGTGTTCTAGGCCATTGGTCACTCATATTTGGCTCAGAATAAATCTCTTCAACTATTTTACAGAGTTTGACTCCTTCTATCAGCAGTAAGTAAATTGTATCTTGCTAAATCTGGTTTTGTTTGTTTGTTTATTTTAAAGATAATCCAGCCCAGAGCTTAGAGTGCTGCTCTGGAGTCTCTGTTTCTCCAATTCAGCCCTGATACACAGTGATATTGACCCTAGGTTCTTAGAAACCACTGTAGAAATCATGTCTCTGTCATCGACCAGGGCCATGAGTTGCTGAAGGAATGCCAAGGCACTAAGTTTTGGCATTTCCTACTAGGGTTGATTTTCCTTAAGGAAAGAAAATCTCATGAAAAGGAGAATCCTCCACTCTCTGCTACAGAGCCACAGTAAATCTATTCATTGGCTCTGTTTGAGGGCTGTTAGTTTTTTTCTTTTTTTACTAGGTTTACAAATATTCTGCCTTACCAAAAAAACAAAAGAATGTTTTGTTTTTTTCTGAATAGAGATTGTTCCTTCTGGAAAAAAAGAAGGCTTTAAAAACCATATTCTGGCTGGTTGCAGTGGCTTACACCTATAATCCCAGCATTTCAAGAGGCTAGAGGTAGGAAGATTGCTTGAGTTCAGGAGTTCAAGAACCAGCCTGGGCAACATAGTGAGTCCCCAGCTCTACCAAAAAAAAAAAAAAAAAAAATTAGCTGGGTGCAGTGGTGTGCACCTATAGTCCTAGCTACTCTGGAGGCTGAGTTGGGAGGATCCCTGAGCCCAGTCTGAGGCAGCAGAGAACTGTGATCTCACCACTACACTCCAGCCTGGATGATAGAGCAAGCCCCTGTCTCAAAAATAAAGCCCAATTTTTTTCTGCTCCCTCTTAGTGAACTATATGAAATCGTGGGGGAGAGGATTACTGATGGCTTGTTCCAAGCAAGAACAAGAGTGACTCTTGGACCAAGCATTTGAAAATATACTCCTTAAAGAAATACATTTTTTTCAAGCCAGGTGAAGTGGCATGCACGTGTAACGCCAGCTACACAGGAAGCTGAGGCAGGAGCATCCCTTGAGCCCCAGAATTCGAGGCTATGGTACACCATATTCATGCCTGTGAGCAATGACTGTGCTCCAGTCTGGGCGACATAGTGAGATGCCCTCTCTAAGAAAAAAGAAAAAAGAAAGAAAAAAAGACATTTTTCAATCATTTTAAAATAGCATTTTCTCTTATTACAAAAGTACTTCATATTGACTGCAGAAATTTGGGAAGATACTGAGAAGTAAAATCAAGAAAATGTAAATTATCTATAAAATGTATAACCAAGAAACAACACCTATTATCATTTTGGCGCTTTTTAAAAAACGATTTAATAAGTGCTAAGGGATAACCATGTTGTGGCTCAACTATGAATATGTTGGCAGACTGAGACAGCTACAGGTGATAATTGTTGAAGCTATATGATGAGTACATGGGCATTTTTTTAAAAAATTTATTTATTTATTATATTTTTTGAGACAGAGTCTTACTCTGTTGCCCAGGCTGGAGTGCAGTGGCGCGATCTCAGCTCACTGCAAACTCCACCTCCCGGGTTCACGCCATTCTCCTGCCTCAGCTCCCAAGTAGCTGGGACTACAGGTGCCCGCCACCACACCCGGCTAATTTTTTGTATTTTTAATAGAGACAGGGTTTCACCATGTTAGCCAGGATGGTCTCCATCTCCTGACCTCATGATCTGCCCGCCTCGGCCTCCCAAAGTGCTGGGGTTACAGGCTTGAGCCACCTTGCCCGGCCATTGGGCATTTATTGTACTATTCTATTTTTGTGTAGAAATTTTCTATAATCTAAAATTAAAAAGAAAATTTATTTGAAAACTCCCAAATTCTTCTTTATGGCTGAAGTTTAACTGAAAGGAGTTAAAGACATGGGAGACAATATTTATTTCAATATTATTACAATATAAAAGGTAACTTACCTTTTTTTCCTTTTCTTTTTCTTTTTTTTCTAGACAGGGTCTTGCTCTGTCACCCAGGCTAGAGTGCAGTAGTGCAACCATGGCTCACTGTAGCCTCAACCTCCTAGGCTCAATCGATCCTCCCACCTCAGCCTCCCTAGTAGGTAGAACTACAGGCATGTGCCAGGATGCTGGTACACGCCTGGTAATTTTTTAATTTTTCTGTAGAGA
Organism: Theropithecus gelada; assembly: GCF_003255815.1. Lineage (NCBI taxonomy): Eukaryota > Metazoa > Chordata > Mammalia > Primates > Cercopithecidae > Theropithecus > Theropithecus gelada. Next base: position 163,637,015 of record NC_037670.1, on the reverse strand, counting down.
TGAGGTCCCCTATGTTGCCCAGACTGGTCTCAATCTCCTGGCCTAGGCAGTCCTCCTGCCTCAGCCTCCCAGAGTGCTGGGATTACAGGCCTGAGCCACTATGTCCTGCCTGGTAACTTATCTTCATAGCAGTTAAAACGAAGTAGCTTTGTTGGGCTGGGCATGGTGGATCATGCCTGTAATCCCAGCACTTGGGATGCTGAGGTGGGCAGATCACTTGAGGCCAGGAGTTCGAGACCAGCCTGACCAACATGGTGAAACCCTGTCTCTACTGAAAATACAAAAATTAGCCAGGCGTGATGGTGTACACCTGTAATCCCAGTTACTCAGGAGGCTGAGACAGGAGAATCGCTTGAGCCCAGGAGGCAGAGGTTGCAGTGAGCTGAGATTGCACCACTGCGCTCCACTCTGGGTAACAGAGACCCCATATCAAAAACAAACAAACAAAAACAAAAAAATTAAGTGGCTTTGTGTGAGGATACTATAAAAAATAATTTTCAACTTGTGATTGCTAGCATAACCGTTTATTTGGCAGAAAGATAATTGAGAAATCAGAAAGCAATATAAACATAAAAGGAAGCTAATGGGAAAATATCAGGTGTTCCAATTCAGGGAGCCCTGTAAGGAGGGCCTCTGTATGTCAGCTAGCTGCTGAGGTGCCAGGCCTTGTTGTGTTGCATGGTTCACTTCCTCCTGTAGTGCTGAAGGCAGCTGCTAGCAAGAACTGAAGGTGACATAGGGTTGTATGCCTTGGAGTCAGCAAGACCCAGATTTGAATCCTGCCTCTGCTGCTTCCAATGTGTGCTAACCTGTGTTTCAGTGTTCTCCTCTGTAAGTCAGGGTAATAAAACTCACCTCACTGATTTGCTTAAGACTCACCAGATACATAAGCACGAAGCAGTATGATATAAGCAATCAACATTCTTATCGCTTTCAGTTTCTGCTTAGTGGCTTCGCTGGGTGGTTCCGGCTCAGAGTCTCGGTGAGGTCACAGTTAATTGGGGCTGCAGTCATGTGATGCCTTGAGCAAGGCTGAAGGCTCCCCTTCCCACTGGCTTACCCACGTGCTGGGCAGCTTAGTGCTGGCCATTGGTGGGAGAGTTTAGTCACTTGCCACATGGACCCCTCTCTAGGGCTGCTTGTGTGTCCACCCAACGTAACAGTTGGCTTCTCCAAAGCAAGGGATCCAAGAGAGAGCAAGGAAAAGCCCACAGCGTTGTTTTATGACCTAGTCTTGAAAGTCACACTGTTATTTTGACAGTATCCTATTGATTACACAGATCTGTGCTGTTTAGTGTGGAAGGGTGCACAAAGGTACAGATACCTGGGGGTAAAACCCACTGGGAGCCAGCTGGGTACCATCTCAGGCCATCATCACCAAGTTAACCCCACCTCTGGATTTCTACATCCCCATTTTCTCTGCTCTCAGATATGTTACTGGAAGAAGGGTTGCAGCCTGAAGTTCCTCATTTTAACACCACCAAAACAAAGTTTGTAAATATATCCTCTAAGAGGAACATGGCCCTTCTCCAACTCTAAAAGTATACTTGCAATTCCTTCCCTTCCCAGTACGGTACTCCCGGAGGCACTTGCAATGATGCAGGTTGGAGCTAGGGAAAGCCCTGGTGCCTGCCCCCCACTGCAGCCTTCCCCTATTTGTCTGACCATTTGATTAATGCTTCTCTTGACTCCCATATCTCCTGTAGAACACCTGTTTGGCATGGACTTTGGACATTCCAAATGTCCAAATCGGACTCAATTCTCTGATGTTTATGTACGTTTCTATGACTTAGCATAGCTGACTCATTGCAGCCTGTATGTTTTCTGCTTCCCCTTCTGATCGGTGGTTCAACGGGTTCATATGGCTCAATGTCACCCTAGCATGCCCTAGCAACTTCAGTTTTGCACTCTCCTCAGATCTATTTCATTGAAACTTTCACAAATACCCAGATTTTCTAGTAAAATAACAACAAACAATAATAATAATAAACAAAAAAACAAGGGCAAGCATCAACTGAACAAAAAAATTCTCCCTCTCATTACCTGAACAATCTTTTCCCTCTCTTCTCTTCCCCTCCCCTTCCTTTCCCTTCCCTGTCAGTCCTCTAAAATGAATGTTCTATACTCAATTGTTTTATTTCTTCACTTCGCACACTTTGATTTCCAACTTCAGCATTCTGAGAGAACTGCTCTGTCAAGTGAGCTGGAATAATATGAAATTGTATACAGGAGAATTTATTGACATAAGGGCACATCTCAGGATACGAGGTTGAGCATCCTGGCAAGAACCAGGTACAAAATTGCTGCTAGGGTGGCTCCCTGAATCCCGGAAAAGTGCTGGCTCATGAAGAGTGAGTCTGAAGTGCCTAAATTGCTATGTCAGGCAGTAGAGGAAAGGATTACAGGACTCAGAAAAGGGGACATGCTGAAACAGATGTAAGGTTAGGCCAGAACACCCACCATGGGATTATGTCCTATAGGATGGCTCAAGGAGCCATATTCATCAAGGCCATAGGGAACGCATTGATGAGAGGTACAGCAACATTGCTAATAAGTTCAGTGGTGCTTTCCCCAGTAGAACATAGTTGATGGAAGGAGGGGCTGTCCTGGAACTTGGCTCACTGATAGCAATGAAGATGATGGAACCCTGATGCATTAGACACCAGAATGACGGCACTTAAGGGCAGAACGACAAAATCAGAGTGGCAGCTAACAGGACCTGACTTTTAGGGAGTTGTAGGGATTGTAAATAGCATACAGTTTCTCTAGGAAGAACATAGACGCATGGGTAGTCAAAAAGTTCAAATGGCCCTCAACATACGATTTTTCTGCCTCACCATGGTGTGCATTCAGTAGAAACTGCACTTTGAATTTTGAACTTTGATCTCTTCCCAGGCTAGGGACATGCCATATGATACCCTCTTGTGATGCTGGGCAGTGGCAGCAAGCCACAGCTCCCAGTCAGGCACGTGATCACAAGAGTAAACAACTGATACTGTACAGTGTACTGAGTTCAAAAATTACATGATGAGATATTCAGCACTTTATTATACACTAGGCTTTGTGTTTGATGATTTTGCTCAATTGTAGGCTAATGTAAGTGTTGTGAGCACATTTAATATAGCTTAGGCTAAGCTATGATATTTGGTAGATGAGGTGTATTAAATATATTTTTGGGTTTTTTTTTTTTTTTTTTTTTTTGAGACAGAGTCTTGCCCTGTCACCCAGGCTGGAGGGCAGTGGGTGATCTAGGTTCACTGCAACCTCCGCCTCCCAGCTTTAAGCAATTCTCCTGCCTCGGCCTCCCGAATACCTGGGATTACAGGTGTGAGCCACCATGCCTGGCTAATTTTTGTATTTTTTTTTTTGGTAGAGATGGGGTTTCATCCTGTTGGCCAGGCTGGTCTTAAATTCCTGACCTCAAGTGATCTGCCTGCCTCAGCCTCCCAAAGTGTTGGGATTACGGGTGTGAGTCACCGTGTCTGGCCTAAATGCATTCCTTACTTACAGTATATTCAATGTATGATGGATTTATTGGGCCATAACCCCATTGTAAGTCAAGGAGCATCTGTTCTGCTTCATAAGTATAATCTAAAATAAAAGAATTAATAAGCAAGACAGTGAGAAAAACATTTCCTTGCCTGGTTTCCATTCCTGAACCAATGTTCAGACTCAGAACCCACTGAGTGAAGTGGTGGCCAAGTCACCAAGATGAAGGACCTGTAACACTATGGCAAGAACATATTGCCACAGTTCCTCTGATTCTTCCCCTAAAGAGATCTACAATATTTTTTCCAATGATGGAACACTGGGAATAGGGGAATATGCAGACATTTTGGTGACTGTTGGGTACAAGCTCAGAGGTCAACTGACGCCCAAAGAACTGAAACATTCTCATGGCTTCCATGTCAGGGTGGGAGCAAATGGAGTCCTGACTGAGGTCCAGCTTGCAGTGGGTTCCCTGGGTTCATGAACCCACCAATTGTCCTCCTAATCTTCACATATGTGGTTGGGATTGCCACACTTGGGAATTGGGCTAACTCTCACATTCATCCTGATTTTGCAGAGTGGAGCTATCACAGTAGGGAAGGCTAAGTGGAAGTAGCTGAAACTGTCCCACACCCCAGCCAGTGTAGTAACTACAAAATAGCATTATAGTCTAGGCTGAGGAGGATGGCAGATATTAGTGCCACTCTTAAATATCTAAAGGATGAAGAAGCATGGCCCCTATGATGTTTCTATTTAATTTGCCAGTGTGGACCCTGCAGCAATGGGATGGTTCCTAGAGAATGACTTCAGACTACTGCAAGGAAGTAGTAGCTATGTACTGGATATAGCATCTTTGCCAGAGCAGATTTATGTAGCTTGAAGTGGTTTGAGGCCATTGATCTGGTGAATGCATTCTTTTCTATTGCAATCAAGAAAGAGAATCAAAAAGAGTTCATATTCATACAGAATGCACAGCAACAAGACTGTATAGTTTTGCCACAGGGTTATATTCCTTTTCAGTCCTCTGCCGTAATCTAGTCCAAAGAGAACCGGAGCATTTGGACATCTCATGTAACATCACATTGATCCATCACATCAAGGATGTCATGCTGCTAAGCAGGATGAGAAAGAGGTGAAGAGCATGGTAGAGGCCTTGGTATGACACATGTGCTCCTGAGAGTGGGAAATAAATCCTACAAAATACGTTGACCTGCCACTTCACTAATGATTTGAAAGGTCCCTTGGTCACCAGTGTGCTGGGACATTCCTTCCAAGGCAAAAGAAAAATTGTTGCATCATTTATACTTATTGGAAAGAAGGAAGCACAAAGTTTGTTAGGAATCTTTGGGTTCTTGATAAAACACATTTCACACCTAAGAATACTGCTGCTGTGCATATACTGGGTTACACAGAGGTTGCCAGCTTTGAGTGGGACTCAGAACAAGAAAGAGCTCTCCAGGCTGTGATACAAGCAACCCTATGGCTTGGACCATAAAATCTGGCACAGCTTCTCATATTGGAGATGTCAGTGATGGAGAAAGATGTAATATGGGATTTATGGTGAGCCCCAATAGAGGAATCACAATGTAGACTCCTTGGATAGTGCAACAAGGTCATGCCAACTGCAGTGAAGGATTACACCCCTTTCAGAAAACAGCTCTGAGCTTCTACTGGGCCCTGGTGGAGACACCAAGTGATCATGGATTCAAAACTGGCTGCCATCAGCTACATCCTGTTAGACACACCAAGTGATAAGGTCAGGCAGGGTCAGTATGAAAGCCGTCATAGGATAAAACTGGTGCATCTGGGACTGAACACAGTGGGACCAGAGGGCACATGCACATGCAAGCCACATGAGCAATTAGCCCAGATTTTCATGTCACTCACTACAGTTGCACCAGCACCTCTCCCCCAGCCTCACCTGTGGTCATGTGAGGGGGGTCCCATATAACTAGCTAAAGGAGAAGGGAAAAAGACCAAGTTTGGATTAAGGATGGGCTAGCTTAATATGTGGGTACAAACTGAAAATGCGTGGCAGCTATATTACAGTCTCACTCAGGGAAGGTCTTGAAAAACAATGGTAAGGGAAAATCTCCCCAGGGGGAGGAGCTTTGAGAGTGCACCTAGTCATCACTTGGTATGGAAGGAGTATGGCCTAGGGTGAGAACATACATGAACTCATGGACAGTGATGGTGGCCTGGCTGGGAATTTGGGAGCCTAAGAGTAAAAGGAAGCATATGAATAGACGTATGGAAGTGGGCAGTTCATATCACATTAAGACCCACAAAAGATCTGCCAACTACACAAAATAACTTGGCCAGTTAATGTTGGCCAGGGTTAGTGAGAGGCTGCTCCTCCACTGCTGCACAAAGAGGCCACGGTGGCCAAGATGGAAGTGATACAAGAACCTAACAGCATGGATTGTCATTTGCCAGAATGAACATAGCTGCTGCCACCTCTGAGTGTCTGATCTGCCAGCCATAAAGACCAATGCTAAGCTCTATTCCTTAATGAGAACAATAGACTACCTGGTGACCTGTAGACTACATCGGGCCCCTTTTGTTCTGGCAGAACCAGTAGTGGTTCTCACAGGAAGAGGCAGTTATTCTGAATTTGGGGTTGCCCTTTCCCCCTGCAGAGCCTTAGTAGTAGCACTCTCTCTCTCTCTTTTTTTTTCAGACAGAGTTTTACTCTTGTTGCCCAGGCTGGAGTGCAATAGTGAGATCTCAGCTCACCGCAACCTCTGCCTTCTGGGTTCAAGCGATTCTCCTGCCTCAGCCTCCCAAATAGCTGGGATTACAGGCATGTGCTATCACATCCGGCTAATCTTGTATTTTTAGTAGAGACAGAGTTCCACCATGATGGTCAGGCTGGTCTCAAACTTCTGGCCTTAAGTCATCCATGCCTCGGCCTCCCAAAGTGATGGGATTACAGGCATGAGCCACCACGCCTGGCCAGTAGCACCACTTTCTGGAGCCTTAAAGGTTGCCCGATCCACAGACATGGAATCACACTTAACATAGCATCTTACCAGGTGAATTTTTTCATGGCATAGAAAGTTGAGGGAATGAACCCATGAACATAGTATCCATGGTCTTATCATACACTTCACCACCCAGTAGCTATAGGATGCAGTATTGGAAAGGCCAGTTAAAGATGGAGTCAAAGCACTAGCATGAAGGTGATATCCTACAATGATTACATAGCCTCCAGAACATCGTGGTATATGCCTTGAATCGGTCAAGTTAGTATGGTACTGTGTCCATATGTGAGTCTGGAAAGAATGGTTTCCAGAGTGGCCCTACTTAGTAAAATTCCAATGACCCCCTACAATTTCCTCTCCCCAAAACACTGGGCTCTGCAGAGTTAGAGGTCCTGGTTCCCAAAAGGGGCACACTCTTGCCTGGAGATACAGCAGAGATCCCAATGGACTACAGTGATGGCTGTCACCAGGTACTTTGGCCTCCTAATGGTCAAAGACTAGCAAGTAAGAAAGGGAACGGCCATCTTATCCGAGGTAACTGTTGATGGTCAGCAGGAGGTGTGGCTGCTGTTACACAATGTGGGCAGGTGGAACATGCATGGAATTCTGGTGACCTATTTGGGTGTCTCTTGGTAATCCTTTGCCCATCTGGGCCTGAGATGTGCTCAGACCACTTACAAATAGGGCACCCAACCAGATTAAGCTATTGAGAGCAGCTGAGGTGGTGGCCAAGGGTGAGAGGGATTGGAATGGATAGTGGTGGAGGGATATGATGAGGACCAGACGACCAGCCGTGGCCTTGAGACCAACTACAGTGACAAGGACTATATATAGTTCATTCCATTAATTTCCCTCTTATAAGCGTCCCTGTAGGAAGAGTGCCCCTGAAAAGCTTGTTTCCTAAATACAAATGGATAGGCCGGGCGCGGTGGCTCAAGCCTGTAATCCCAGCACTTTGGGAGGCCGAGACGGGCGGATCACGAGGTCAGGAGATCGAGACCATCCTGGCTAACATGGTGAAACCCCGTCTCTACTAAAAAATACAAAAAACTAGCGGGGCGCAGTGGCGGGCGCTTGTAGTCCCAGCTACTCGGGAAGGCTGAGGCAGGAGAATGGCGTAAACCCGGGAGGCGGAGCTTGCAGTGAGCTGAGATCCGGCCACTGCACTCCAGCCTGGGCTACAGAGCGAGACTCCGTCTCAAAAAAAAAAAAAAAAAAAAAATACAAATGGATAAAGAAAGCCATGTGGTACAAAGGGTGGACTACAGCTGACACAGTGTGGCACTCAGGTCAAGCTTGCTGCCCAACTTTGAGGAGCATGTTTAGCCAATAGCCTCCAGCTTTAGCTCTTTCAAGATCTGCCCCAGCATTCGAGCTGAAGTCATCCACTTCTCTGGTGGCCCCCACCAGTGGCTGAGCAAGGCAGTACAAGCGCCTAGACTTTTCTGTCCGGAGCTGAACCCCTACTCCAGAGTTTCTCATTGGGCTGGCAGAGACTTTGTCAGGTCCTCACCAAAGTCTGATAGGCCCCGTGGATCAATCATGCTTTTTCCTTTGACTTGTACTAGCGTTATGCCCCAGAAAAAGTGCAGAGAAAGTTCTGTACTCTTAACTCCATGTCAGGATCTCCTTCCTGGAGAACCCAATCTCTGATGGCACATATTTCAAAAATTTTCAAAATGTCTCCTTTTTCCTTCCCAGAACTCCTTAAATCACCTTTCTTTCTCCCTTTCACTTTCTTTTTTCCTTTCACTTTCCATTCTTCTTTTCCCCTTTCCTTTCCTTTCTTTCCTTTCCTTTACTCCCTTTCCTTTCCCTTTCTGTTTCACTTTCCATTTCCCTTCTCTTCCCTGTTCAAAAGGATCTTCCTCTGTTGCCTTGGCTGAAGTGTAGTGGCACAATTGTAGCTCACTACAACCTTGAACTCCTGGGCTCAAAAAATCCTCCCGCCACAGCCTCCCAAGTAGTTGGGACTACAGGCGCATGCCACTATGTCTGGCTAATTTTTATTTTTAGTAGAGATGAGGTCTTGCTATGTTGCCCAGGTGGGTCTCACACTATGTTGCCCAGGAGGGTCATGATCCTCCCACCTTGGCCTCCCAAAGTGTTGGGATTACAGGCACTGCACCTGGCCCTTAAATCATTTTTCATGGCTTCAAATTGGAGTAGATTCTATGTCTATACTCCCAACCACTGTAGCCAAACTAGACTCTTCAGTCTCTCATCTTGTATATTCCCATTGCAGCGTTTATCCACGAATTTGCTTATATTTCTAAGCATTTTTTCATGTCTTCCCATACATGCTCCTTGAGCGCAGGGACTGTTTCTTAAACCTCTGCATGTTCTTACGTTACTAACTAATGTAAGGACCACATAGAAGATAGTCAATAAACATCTGGAACTTAGTTGATTTGATAATAAAAGGTCCCTGGGAACCTGTCAGACCACAAATACGGCCAAGTGGATTAAAAGACAACTATAGAAGCCGCAGCTAGAGGGAACAAGATGTCCCTCTTAGACATCCTAAGATGATCCTATGTGGCCGCCATGTTTGGCTGGTTTTCATAACAAAGTACTCTATTCCTGAAAGAGGGTTTATCTACCATGAATGACAGCGCGGAGAATTCTCATTAGTCATTTTGAAGAATTTCTAAGATGGCAACCAGATTCTACTATTTTTTTTTTTTTTTTGAGACGGAGTCTCGCTCTGTCACCCAGACTGGAGTGCAGTGGCCGGATCTTGGCTCACTGCAAGTTCCTCCTCCCAGGTTCACACCATTCTCCTGCCTCAGCCTCCCGAGTAGCTGGGACTACAGGCACCCGCCACTTCGCCCGGCTAGTTTTTTGTATTTTTTAGTAAAGACGGGGTTTCACCGTGTTAGCCAGGATGGGATTCTACTATTTTTTAAAAAGATGTATTTCTTATCTGATCAATGACCCATCTATTTTATTTGAAGATGTTGGAAAAAACAAAAAACAGAAAAAACAAAAAAAAAAAAACCCACTTTTTCCTCTTCAACTTGTGTCCTGTCTTCGAGGGCCTAAAAATTAACTGGCAATAGACAGACAAACAGGAGAAAAGGCAAAGTTTATTTACACATTCAAGGAGGAGCTTCCAGTAACAGAAAACTCAAAAGTAAAGGTTTATATACCTCAACTTAACAGAAAGGAAGTTTTCAGGGTTTCAGTAGGAGAGTTCGTAAGTTTTGATTGGGTTGTTTTCTGTTTTTGAGACAAAGTCTCAGCGCTGTTGCCCAGGCTGGAGTGCAGTGGCACAATCCTGGCTCATTGCAGCCTCCTCCCATGCTCAAGCAAACCTCCCACCTCAGGCTGGTGAGTAGCTGGGACTACAGGTGCACACCACCATGCCTGGCTAATTATTATTGTTGTTGTTATTATTATTATTGTAGAGAGCTCACTATGTTGCCCAGGCTAGTCTTGAACTCCTGGGTTCAAGCAATCCTCCCACCACCTCGGCTTCCTAAAGTGCTCGGATTACAGGCTGAGCCACTGTACCTAGCCCATTGGGTTTTTTGGTGCTAATGGTAATGGGACAGTCTATCTTCCTGGCAGCTGAATACTCTGAGAGGCTGTTAATGGCACCATGTTTTCGGGAGTTTCTGCTTTAGTCAGATAAGGGAAGTTTCATTAAGATTTCTTTCTACCTCTTCTGTAGATCAATGTTTTCACTTAAAAACAATATGTCAACTCTGGGAGTCAAAGTGTGTCCCCACGGTGGAAAAGTTCTTGTCCCAATCTCTACAGGGAGGAACCGATCTGAAATCTTGGGATACGTCTTAGCATGTCCATCGTGATTGAGGTATAAGCAGTGGTTCAGGGCACCGAGTTAGCGATTCTAGGTAAGCAAGACCACGTCAAGAAGTGGTTCGTCCAGAAGTTCGTGAGAAGGCAGAAACGAGGGAGAGTGACAATCGCTGTTCTTTAAGAGGGCACGGTGGTGGAGGAGAAAGTTACACATCGATCCTGGACCGGGCAGACCACGATTTGGGGCTTGGGGACGCGATCTGGGGAACCTCGGTGGCATCTGAGCTCCGCTTGATGCCAGTGCGTGTTTGTGCAAGTTACTTCCTCAAGTTCAGGGTGAGGATAATAATATCTACAGTATGGAGTTGCTGGGAAGATTTACTACCAACGGAGGCAGAGCGCACGGCTCGCAGGAAGCGCTCGCTAGGGTCTGCTCTTTCCGGGAATGGGTGGGGTGCGCACTCCTCAACAGGGCTCCCAAGACTTGCGTCACACGCCTCAGTCGGCTGGCTTATAAAACACCGGCCAGAGCCCCAAGATCACTTTTAGTTTCTCTTCTTTCTAAAGAAGCCACGCGGAGCCCGGCTGGGGAACCTCACCCTCGCCGAGCCTAGAACCGAGAGCGGCCACCCCAGGCGGTCACCAGCGGATTTGCCCGCGCGTTCTCTTTCTTTCCACCCAGTTGCCCATGCGGCCGGCTGTAAACCTGCCACTAGGACCGGGTCGGTGAGAGCTAGCCTGTTGACCTGAGAGCGGAGAGTGGATCGCTGGGCTGGACTAACGGCGACAGAGAGCGCGCCCTAGCTGACTCCGGGCGCGCCCAGCAGGAGCACCGCCCGCGCCCGCCCCTGTACACTTGTAAGTTTCGATTTCCGCGGAACCGAGTCCCGCGCCGCGGCAGAGCCAGCACAGCCAGCGCGCCATGGCGGACCCGGAGGTGTGCTGCTTCATCACCAAAATCCTGTGCGCCCACGGGGGCCGCATGGCCCTGGACGCTTTGCTCGAGGAGATCGCGCTGTCTGAGCCGCAGCTCTGTGAGGTGCTGCAGGTAGCCGGGCCCGACCGCTTTGTGGTGTTGGAAACCAGCGGCGAGGCCGGGATCACCCGATCGGTGGTGGCCACCACTCGAGCCCGGGTCTGCCGTCGCAAGTACTGCCAGAGACCCTGCGATAACCTGCATCTCTGCAAGCTCAACTTGCTGGGCCGGTGCAACTATTCTCAGTCGGAGCGGTAAGTGCACCCGGAGGGAGGGGCGCTGTCCGCAACCCTGGTCTGGGTGGACTGTCCAGGCGGGCACTGTTCTGGGAGGGGCACGGCCTCGCCGGGACCCCGCACCTGACAGCCTCTGCCTTCAGCCACTCCCTTCTCTGCTCCCCTCTGGGAGCCCCTGCAGGATCCGCGCTTCTACCGTTCCCTTCCTTCCGGCACCTCCAGACCTTTTTTCGAGAATGGCTAAAATGCTAGTGCCTAGCGGAGACCAGGCTCAACCTCTACCCCTTTCCCCGCCCGCCCGCACCAATCAGAAGAATAAAGTGCTCTGGAGCCAGCCAGGGCCTAGAGAAGCGGGAGGCAGGGTTGGGAAGGAAGGAAAGAGCCTCTATTCTTTGGTATCTTGAGTCTTTCCCTCCCTGCTACCTTCTTCCCTAGACGTGGCGGAGCCAGCAACCAGCCGCGCTGGGCCCCCTGTCCGTCTCCGCCGGAGCGAGCCGCCGGTCTCTGCTTGTCCCTCCCTTCCTGGTCACCCCCATGCCCCTCATTACCGCTTTTCTGATGCCTGGCGCTTAACAGGGGTAGTCTTTTTCCAGGTTCCTGAAGCTGTAGCAGCCGCGGGCCTTCCCTCCGGGTGGTCTCTCCACGGTGGCGCGCGCAGTTGGCCACCTGCCTTGGGACAACTCTCTTAAATCGGTTGGAAGCAGTGCGGCTTACCTCTCGGGCCGCTGCTAATGTTCTTTCCATTTGCCTTTTTTTTTTTTCGTCTAAATGCAGGTGTGCTGCAAGGTTTGGGTTAAGCCTCTTGAGTGATTTTCTTCCCAGTTTCTCACTAAGAGAGCTTGCTCCCTCGGGGACAGCTGCACATCTAAAAAGATGGCTTCCAGGTCCACATTCGCTGTCCAGGCCTTTCCCTTGATCCCAGGCCCTTCCTCTCCCGCATGTGTCCTGTCCATAGAGTCAAACTCATCTTTTCCCCCAGGCGGGGTTTTAATCCTCCTCCTCATAATCTGTCATCACCAAATCCTTTTTGTGAAGTCTCTTTCCCGTCTTGGCGGGTTCCGCCTTCCCATCTCATTTCTGAATGAACTGAATGAATGCCTTGTTGAATTAATGAATGGTTCTCTCTGGTCAGTCTTTCCTTCCACCCTTTCTGTCACTATGTGCTTCTGCTCAATTACTTTTCTCGGTAGAGTACTTCTTACACTTGGCCCATTCTTAAACACTTTGAATTGTATCCCAGGGTTTAAAATGGTGGTCAGCAAACTTTTTAGGCTGGAGTTCAGTGACTCCACCTCGGTTCACTGCAACCTCCACCTCCCGGGTTCAAGCGATTCTCCTGCCTCAGCCTCCCGAGTAGCTGGGATTACAGGCATGCGCCGTCGCACCTGGCTAATTTTTGTATTTTTAGTAAAGACAGGGTTTCGCCATGTTGGCCAGGCTGGTCTCGAACTCCTGACCTCAGGTGATCCACTTGTCTCGCTCAGCCTCCCGAAGTGCTGGGATTACGGGTGTGAGCCACCTCGTCCGACCCGGTCAGCAAACTTTTGATCACGCACCTAACTAACAAAAACTCCAGTCACTCACCCCCAGTATACGTTTAATAAAACACACAAAGGTAAGTGTTTTAGATGGATGAGGTAGAGGACACAATATATTTTTTAAAAAATTTCTTTACAGCAAAAACCCTTTCAGCTCACTCTAACGTTTTAAAAAAGTTCTTGAATGTGTTCCTTTATTTAAAAATTTCTTTAATATGTTGTGAGGCAATAATTTGAAGGTTATTTCTGAGTTGCTGGGAGTTATGGGTATTGAGGAAATCATCTAAGTTGTCGCTGGTCACTGAAGAAGTATCAGAAGGAGAAGAGAGCAGAGGGCGGGGATAGAAAAGGAAGGAACATTCTAGCATGTTCTAGCACTACACCAAATAACATGGTTGGAAGGCTTTGTTATGATTTTTCTGTTACTATATTTTCTATTATGACAAATTCCTCACCAACTAGTGTTGACTTTTAGTTTGAAATACATATGCTTTTTATTTTTTTATTTCTTACTATGGATATTTTCAACATACTCAAAAGTAGAGAGAAAAAAATGATGAAGCCCTTTGTACTCATCATTTCATTTAAACAGTTTTCAAAATATGGCCAGTTTTGTTTCATTTGTTCTCCCTATTCCCCGTGTGTCCCCAACTCCAATGTGTTATTTTAAAGCAAATCTCAGCAACCATTTGATTACTAAGTACTTTAGTATCTCTAAAAGATAAGAACTGTTTTATTAACATAATACAGTACAATAATCACATTTTTGTAAAAAAAAATTACAATTTTAATATCATCTAATATCCAGTTGGTATTCAAATGTCCCTGATTGTCTTATATCCAACTTGTATTTTCAGGAAAAAGCCTACGTAGACATAATCCTTTAAAAAATTTATTTTTTATTTTTATTTTTTTACTTTTTGAGATAGGGTCACCCAAGGCTGGAGTGCAGTGGCCTGATCTCAGCTCACTGCAAACTCTGCCTCTCAGGCTCAAGCAATTCTACTGCCTCAGACTCCCAAGTAGCTGGGATTATAAGTGTGTGCCACCACGCTTGGCTAATTTTTTGTATTTTTAGTAGAGATGGGTTTTCGCGATGTTGGCCAGGCGGGTCTCAAACCCTGAGCTCAAGCCATCTGCCGGCCTAGGCCTCCCAAAGTGCTGGGATTTCAGGCCTGAGCCACTACCTTGCCTGACTTATAATTGTTTTCATATGTTACATATCTAACATTTAAATACTTAGTTTCAATTTGTTGCAGGCAATACGCTTCAAAATTTTAGTTTTATGGATTTTATTATGGTATATTTTTCCCTGGTTTGAAATAGCAAAATTGTTTTAAAGTCGTTAATTGGGTTGTTAACCCCCACTTTTATAAGAATATATATAATATAGGGATTATTTGGCCTATCTAAATTTGGATGGGCCCTCCAGAGAATTCAATAAAGTTTATTTGTTTTAGTAGAGTGATAAAATCTTATTTCCTAATGTTTATTGGCCGAGCCATATTTTTAATTTCGTTTTACATCACTTTTGAATTTAGGAATTACAAACTTTTAATCTATTAATGTATAAAATGTTCTAATAAGGACCTCCGGGAGAATTTTTTTTTTTTTTTTTTTTTGCCCTCGGGTCCTAGAAAACATGTTTTTTTTCCTCCCTAAGTATGTTTTTAAAATATTCTCCTCTTAGCAAGTTATAAAACCTTGTCTTCCAAAACTGCCACTTGTGAGTTTGAGGACTTTCTTTGTAGATTACCAGTTAATGGGGTCTGTTAACTAATTGCTACCCATCTTTATTTATTTATTTATTTATTTTTGAGGCAGAGTCTCGCTCTTTCGCCCAGGCTGGAGTGCAGTGGCGAGATCTGGGTTCACTGCAAGCTCCGCCTCCCGGGTTCACGCCATTCTCCTGCCTCAGCCTCCCGAGTAGCTGGGACTACAGGCGCCCGCCACCACGCCCGGCTAATTTTTTGTATTTTTTAGTAGAGATGGGGGTTTGTTAGCCAGAATGGTCTCGATCTCCTGACCTCGTGATCCGCCCACCTTGGCCTCCCAAAATGCTGGGATTACAGGCGTGAGCCACTGCGCCCGGCCTGCTACCCATCTTGATGTTACTATCAGTTCAGTAAACTGGTCTCTGTTTACAGGGGGACGATTTGCATTGTGCTGGGTGTATAAAATTTTGTCTGTGGTACTATTATTTATAGATAGGATTTATCCTGTCCTGTAATTTCTGTCTTTTCTTTTGCAATGTTTTTAGTTATACATTTTAGTTGACAACAGGGCTTGCTTCGATGTTGGATAATTGTTTTGGTGAATCGGTTTGGATATTTCTATTTGCTTTGCTGAAATATATGCCCACACAGGGAGTTCTAATCCCAGTTCTGATGCAAAAATAATCACTATTTATCGAACAAATAACTATGTGCCAGTCACTATGATAAGCACTTTGGAGATGATATCCAGGTTAGTCTTTAGGGTAGCTCCTAAGGTAGTATTTTAAGTCCCATCCTTATTATAGGAAACTCAGGCATAGAGTTTTTCAGAAATCTACTGAAAGTAACATAACTAGAAGCTGGCAGGATTGGTATTTGAACCTAGATCTGCACGACTTCTTTTTTTTTTTCTTTTTCTTTAGAAATGAGGTCTTGCTTTGTCACGCAGGCTGAAGTGCAGTGGCAGGGTCATAGCTCACTGCCACCTCGAATTCCTCGAATTTCTGGCTCAGATGATCCTCCTGCCTCAGCCTCCTGAGTAGCTGGGACTACAGGTGGGCGCCACCACGTCCGGCTTGCTTTTTTTTTTTTTTTTTTTTTCTCGAGACAGAGTCTCACTTTGTCGCCCAGGCTGGAGTGCAGTGGCGTGATCTTGCTACAACCTCGGCCTCCCGGGTTCAAGGGATTCTCCTGCCTCAGCCTCCCAAGTAGCTGGGATTACAAGCATGAGCGACCACACCCAGCTAATTTTTGTATTTTTTAGTAGAGATGGGATTTTGCCATTTTCCCTGGGCTGCTCTCAAACTCCTGGGCTTAAGCGATCTTCCCATCCTCCCAAAGTGCAGGATTACAGGCATGAGCCACCGCTCCTGGCCTTGCTTGACTTTTTTTTTTTTTTTTTTTTGTGGTGACAGAGTCTGGCTCTGTCCCCAGGTTGGAGTGCAGTGGCGCGATCTCGGCTCACCGCTGTTTCCACCTTCTGGGTTCAAGCGATTCTCCTACCTCAGCCTCCCGAGTAGCTGGGACTACAGGCGCCTGCCACTATGCCTGGCTAATTTTTTTTCTTTTTTTGTATTTTAGAGACGAGGTTTCACTGTGTTGCCCAGGCTGGTCTCCAAATCCTGAGCTCAGGCAATCCGCCCACCTCGGCCTCCCAAAGTGCTGGGATTACAGGCTTGAGCCACCGCGCCCGGCCAGCCACCGCGCCCGGCCTTGACTTCTTAACTAGCTACTTCCATTGTCCAGTAACTATATGAAGTTATTAATTCAAATTTTTTTTTGCCTGCATGATTTCTGTTTAACTGTTTCAAGCAGGCTGCCTAAGCGTCTTTACCTTGCTTTGTGGTTTTTGCCAATGTGGGTGTTTCCTCTGGGTTCTTTCCTGTTTGTGTCTTTCCTTTTCGGTTAGTTCACATTTTGGGTGGGGGTGGGTAGATGGGAAGAGGACTAGTTGACTATTTCGCAAATTGGATAGAATACTGAAAAACGCAAAGAATAATATAACAAGCACCAGAGAATATTTATTCTGAACCCATACAAGTTATAACTCCCCTCCTAGAATAAATAAGTGTTCACATTTTTCAATTCTGCTCCTCTTTTAAAATATAGTAAATAATCATAACAGACCTAAGGTTATTTTTTTCTCATCCCCCAGTCTCATTTCCCTCTTTCCTAAGAAGTAGCTTCGATCATGATTTTGGTGTGTATCTTGCTCTTCCATGATTTTATAACTTCCTCATATATATTTGTATCCATATGCAAAATGTAGTATTATTTTATGTGTTTTCAAATCTTTATTCAATGCTGTGTTTTGGAGATCTATTCATATTGCTACACAAGGACCTAGTTTATTCATTTTAAGAGTTGAAAAGTATTTCATCATAGGATTTATACCACAGTTCAGTTACCTGTTCCTCCCAGTAAGGGATATATGGTATATTTCCAGGTTTTTGTTATCCCAAATCAAGCTGTCAAGAATTTACATGCAAGTGTCTCTTGGTGCTCATGGTTAGAGCTTTTCCAGGGTAGATCATTAGGAAGCAGAATTGTTGGTTTGAATAGTACATAGCTTCAACTTTTCCAGATTCTGACAAATTAGTATAAAGGTGGCTGTGCCAATTTATCCTTATACGTTTGACTGTCCCAGTTTCTTCATTTTCTGGCCAACTAATGCTTGGTGTTATCAAACTTTTTTGACTTATGTCAATTAGAAGACTTTGAAATAGTCATTATTTGAATTAATTTTTTTTTTTTTTTTTTTCCTGAGCTGGGTGCAAAGCACTACATGGCTGTACTGCCAGTGCTTTGGGAGGCCAAGATGAGAGGATTGAGGACAGGAGTTCAAGACCAGCTTGGACAACATAGTGAGACCCCATCAAAAAATAAAAAAGTTAAAAAAGAATTTAAAAAGTAAAATAAAAAATAAAATAAAAAAATAATTAAATAAAAAATGAAAAAAAATTAGCTGGGTGTGGTGGTGCATGCCTGTAGTCCTAGCAATGTTGGAGGCTGAGGCAGAAGGATTGCTTGAGCCCAGGAATTTTGAGGTTACAGTGGGCTATGTTCATGCCACTGCACACCAGCCTGGGCACCAGAGTGTGGCTCTGTCTCAAAAAAAATTTTTTTTATAACAAATTTTAAAAGTTTTTGTATTAAAGTTTTTATTATGTGATTATATATACATACTTTTTTTTTTTTTTTTTTTGAGACAGGGTCTTGTTCTGTCACCAGGCTGGAGTGTGGTGGTGCAAACATGGCTCACTGCAGCCTTGACCTCCTGGGTTCAAATGATCCTCCCACATCAGCCTCCCAGTAGCTGGGACCAGGCTAGTGCCACCATACCTGGCTAATTTGTGTGTGTGTGTGTTTAGAGACAGGGTCTCACTATGTTGCCCAGGCTGGTCTCAAGTGCCTGGGCTCAAGCAGTCCTCTTGCCTCAGCCTCCCAAACTGCTGGGATTACAGGCATGAGCCACTGAGCCCAGCTCAGCATGATTTATTACTATTAAATATTTAGACATTTGTATCCAAGACTACTCTGATTCACTGAAATGTTTTCATTACTTTCTTTTGCATGAATGTACACAATTTATACATTGATTTTCTTATTATTAAAATTGAGACTGGGCTCAATAGCTAACATCTGTAATCCCAGTACTTTGAGAAGCCAAGGCGGGAAGATCTCTTGAAGTCAGGGGTTCGAGACCAGCCTGGGCAACATAGCGCCTACAAAAACATTAAAAAATAAAATTAGCTGGACACAGTGGCACACACCTGTAGTCCCAACTACTCAGGAGGCTGAAGTGGGAGGATCACTTGAGCCTGGGAGGATGAGGCTGCGGTCAGGTGCAAGTGTGCCACCTGCACTCCAGCCTGGGCAACAGAATGAGACCCTGCCTCTGAAAAAACAAAGTGAAATTGATTTAAGTTTTTGCTATTAAACCATTATGCTGTGAACATTTTGGTATATGCTTCTTTGTGTACATGTTACGTGAGTTTCCCTAGGGATCTAGTAGTGGAATTTTGATTCTTAAGTTTTATGTGATAATACCAAATTGTTTTCTGAAGTGTGTTTGCCAAGTTACACTCCCACCAGAAGAATAAGAGCCTTCCCTTGCCTCACATCGTAGCCAAGTGGTATCATCAGCTTTTTAAAATTTGTGCCAATACAAAGAATGCAAATTGTATCTCACTGTGTTTTTTTTTTTTTCTTCTTTGAGATGGAGTCTCGCTCTGTCACCCAGGCTGGAGTGCAGTGGCACAATCTCGGCTCAATGCAGTCTCCGCCTCCTGGGTTCATGCCATTCTCCTACCTCAGCCTCTCAAGTAGCTGGGACTGCAGGCGCCCACCACCAAGCCCGGTTAATTTTTTTTGTGTGTGTGTTTTTTAGTAGAGACAGGGTTTCACCATGTTTGCCAGGATGGTCTCAATCTCCTGACCTCGTGATCAGCCCGTCTTGGTGTCCCAAAGTGCTGGGATTACAGGCGTTAGCCATTGCGCCCAGCCCTCATTGTGGTTTTAATTCTTTATATATTCTGGGTCTCTAGCCCTTTTAAGTCTCATTACTCGTTTTTTAAGTTTGTCTTACTTGGCATCTTAGTAGTTGCTTCTTATTTGCATTTTACTTTTTTGGTCATCTTGGCACTCTATTTTTGTTTGTAACAGTTTTTTTTTTTTTTTTTTACCATTTTAAAAATGGCTAAAACTATTTATTTATTTTTTTTATTTTGAGACAGAGCCTCACTCTGTCACCCAGGCTGGAGTGCAGTGGTGCGATCTCGGTTCACTGCAACCTCTTCTCCTGGGTTCAAGTGATTCTCTTGCCTCAGCCTCCCGAGCAGCTGGGATTACAGGCGTGTGCCACCACACCCGGCTAATTTTTGTATTTTTAGTAAAAACAGGGTTTCGCCATGTTGGCCAGGCTGGTCTCGAACTCCTGACCTCAGGTGATCTGCCCACCTACCTGGGCCTCCCAAAGTAAAACTATTTTGAAGTGTACAGTTCAGGGGTAGTAAGTACATTCATGATGTTGTGCAACTGTTACCACTATTGGAATTCCAGAACATTTTCATCACCCCAAAGAGAAACCCCACACCCATCAGGAACCAGTCCTCATTCTTCCCTTTCCTCAGCCCCGGGCAATCTCTAACCTACTTTTTGTTTGTTTTCCAATTCTGGACATTTCCTATAAATGGAACCTAATAATATGTGACCTTTTGTGTCTGCTCCTTTCACTAAGGAAACATGATTTGCATTTTACTGTTGCATGTTCTGTGTTGTTTGTGCTGGCGTATTCATCTAGGAGAAGTCTCTCTGAAGTTCCTTCTGTTACTAATTCTGCACTGTCCATGGAGTCATGTTGTTGTCGGACTGGTGGCCTTAGAGACATGCTGTTTTCTGCAACATCGTGACACAACAGGGTGCACCCTGTAAGAATCATTTGGGAATTTTTGTTCTCTTTTCACAATCACTACATCTCAAATTTTTAATTTGATCAAATTTGACTCTCAGTGTCTGCAGTTTTCTTTAGAAATTAAGCTAACAGCGGGGCGCGGTGGCTCAAGCCTGTAATCCCAGCAGTTTGGGAGGCCGAGATGGGCGGATCACGAGGTCAGGAGATCAAGACCATCCTGGCTAACTCGGTGAAACCCCATCTCTACTAAAAAATACAAAAAAACTAGCCGGGCGAGGTGGCAGGCGCCTGTAGTCCCAGCTACTCAGGAGGCTGAGGCAGGAGAATGGCGTGAACCCGGGAGGCAGAGCTTGCAGTGAGCCGAGACTCTGTCTCAAAAAAAAAAAAAAAAGGAATTAAGCTAACAAATATAATGACATTGTAATATTGTGAACCATGATAAAAATCTTAAATAGTGACAAATGAAGCATGTGATAACACAGTATTTTCTACTTTTTACATAATGCAGAGTTGGCAAAATTAAACATTTAAAATAAGTAGATATATTTTTCCATCCATTAAATGGTTCTGATTTGCTTACTGCTTCTGCCTGTATTTACTTCCAAACCAGGCATCTGTGATCTTTACCTATGGCTACTTTGGGATAGAAGAAGCCATAATAACATGGGCATAAAAAAGGGATAAAAGGTTTCAGTAGCACCTAGGATTTCAGGCCCAGTGAGTAATCACTTTAACCAAATTGCAGCAGGGGAGCTAGTCTCAGGTTGGGAGGAGAGAGGGGAGACTTATTTCATGATCTTTTCCCTATTTCCTATACAGGGAAGAGATTGTATTTTATTTTTTTATGTACTATTTTTATTTATTTACTTATTTATTTATTAAAATAGAGACAGCGGTCTCAATGTTTTGCCTAGGCTAATCTCAAACTCCTGAGCTCAAGCCACCCTCCTGCCCCGGCCTCCTGAATAGATGGGATTACAGATGTGTACCACCATGCCTGGCACTGAGAAGATATTTTAATATGTTTTAGACCAATTTAGAAAATCAAGCTAAAAGACGTCATCTAGGGAAATCGTTTCCTAACATTTTGATCCCGCATACCTATCAGCAGAGAACGTTTTGAGCATGTACTCCTAATCCTAATGTCCTAATGTGTGTACATTTATTTAAACATTCTATGATGTAAAATTCTTAATTTGTATGCTATTTACTGTTTTACTTTTTAAAATTTTTTAAAATCAATTTTATTGAGGTATGATTTACATACAATAAAATGTACCCATTTAAAGTGTATGGAGGCCGGGTGCGATGGCTCATGCCTGTAATCCTAGCACTTTGGGAGGCCGAGGCAGGCGGCTCACTTGAGGTCAGGAGTTTGAGACTAGCCTGGCGAACATGGTGAAACCCCATCTCTACTAAAAAAAGCAAAAAAAAATTTAGCTGGGCATCGTGGTGTGCACTTGTAATCCCAGCTACTCAGGAGGCTGAGGCAGGAGAATCTCTTGAACCCAGGATGTGGAGGTTGCAGTGAAGTCAAGATTGCACCATTGCACTCCAACCTGGGTGACAGAGTGAGACTCCGTCTTTAAAAAAAAGGTAAAGTGTATGGTTTAAAGAGTTTTGATAAATGGATGCACCTATGTAACCATCACAACACCCTAGATACAGCACATTTTCATCAGCCCTAAAGGTTCTCTTGTGCCCCTTCTCAGTTAACCAGGGAATCCCCCCACTCCTCCAGCCCTTTTGGCCCAGGCAATACTTTTCTGGGCCGAAAAGATTTTTTTACATTAAAAAATATAAGGAGTTCCAGTATTTTTTCCCATCCATGATGGATTGTTTTGAGTAGCTTCTGGGATGTAGTTACCCAGCTTTGGAGCAGTACTTCTCAAACTTTGACATGCATTTTCTTTTTTTTTTTTTTTTTTTTTTTTTTTTGAGACGGAGTCTCGCTGTGTCTCCCAGGCTGGAGTGCAGTGGCGTGATCTCCTCACTGCAAGCTCCGCCTCCCGGGTTCACGCCATTCTCCCGCCTCAGCCTCCCAAGTAGCTGAGACTACAGGCGCCCGCCACCACGCCCGGCTAGTTTTTTGTATTTTTAGTAGAGACGGGGTTTCACCATGTTAGCCAGGATAGTCTCGATCTCCTGACCTCGTGATCCACCCGCCTCGGCCTCCCAAAGTGCTGGGATTACAGGCTTGAGCCACCGCGCCCGGCCCGACATGCATTTTCATCACATGGGAGAGTCTACTAAAATGCAGGTTCCCAAGTCACGTGTTGGAAATTCTGTTCCCAACAGGTGGGTTGGAGCCTGAGAATCTGAATTTTTATTCATTAGTTTTTAAATTTTTGTTTCCTTTTTTTTTTTTTTTTTTCCAGACAGAGTCTCCCTCTCTTGCCCAGGCTGGAGTGCAGAGGCAAGATCTCTGCTCACTGTAACCTCTGCCTCCGCCTCCTGGGTTCAAGTAATCCTCCCACCTCAGCCTCTGAAGTAGCTGGGATTACAGGCCTCTGCCACTATGGCCGGCTACTTTTTTGTATTTTTGTATTTTTATTTTTATTTTTTTTTGAGACGAAGTCTCACTCTGTTGCCCAGGCTGGAGTGCAGTGGCCGGATCTCAGCTCACTGCAAGCTCCACCTCCCAGGTTTACACCATTCTACTGCCTCAGCCTCCCCAGTAGCTGGAACTACAGGCGTCAGCCACCACACCCGGCTAATTTTTTGTGTTTTTTAGTAGAGACGGGGTTTCACCGTGTTAGCCAGAATGGTCTCAATCTCCTGACCTCGTGATCCGCCCACCTCGGCCTCCCAAAATGCTGGGATTACAGGCTTGAGCCACCGCGCCTGGCCAATTTTTTGTATTTTTAATAGAGACAAGGTTTCGCCATGTTGCCCAGGCTGGTCTTGAATTCCTGAGCTCGAGCTATCCACCCAACTCAGCCTCCCAAACTGCTGGGATTACAGATGTAAGCCGCTGCGCCCCAGAATCTGCATTTTAAATACCATCCTAAAGAATCCATTTGCAGGGGTCAAACCACACTTTCAGAAACATATAATTCCTTAGGGGTAACTTCCTGGAAGACTGCAAATACAAAGTTTTATGTGGCTTTCGAGTTTGAGGGAGTAAAAGAAATGAATTTTTTAGTGCAGAATGAATGAAATATTTTTCTTTAAGTGATCTTTCTCAGAGATTAGGGGTTCTATTACTTTTATGTGATAGACCAAAAGACATAGGAAACTTTTGGCATCCTAGGCACCAGGTCAACAAATATTTATCGAGCACATACTTTGTGTCACAAACGGTAGATTATTCTAGAGGCTTCTGCCCCTTCCTCTGTCACTCACAGGATCCTGAAATACTGTCAACCAGTTAATTAATCTCTCTCTGGTTAGTATTCCTTAACTTTCAGAGGGACTTACGCTGGGAAGTATTGTGGCGAGTGGTGGGGAGAAGCCAGCCTGTGAGAGGAGAGGAGGCTTGTGTGAACTACTTTCTCTGATCATCAAGATTTTGGTGGCCGGGTGCGGTGGCTCATGCCTGTAATCCCAGCACTTTGGGAGGCCGAGGCAGGTGGATCACCTCAGGTCAGGAGTTTGAGACTAGCCCGACCAACATGGAGAAACCCTGTCTCTACTAAAAATACAAAATTAGCCAGGAATGGTGGTGCATGCCTATAATCCCAGCTACTTAGGAGGCTGAGGCAGGAGAATCACTTGAACCCGGGAGGCAGAGGTTGCTGTGAGCTGAGATCGTGCCTTTGCACTCCGGCCTGAGCAACAAGACTGGAACTCTGTCTCAAAAAAAAAAAAAAAAAAAAAAAGATTTTGGCAGTAACGCCACCACCTCCGGCCATCTACTCTCCTTTTTCTCAGTCCTGATGTGGACCCAGGGCGATGTTTCTCAAACTTTGCTACGTGTTAGGATCACTTAGGGAACCTTTAAAAAATATGGATGCCTGACTCCTATATTCTGATTTAATTATGGTTTGAATTGGAACTTTGGGATTTTTTTTTTAAGTTCCTAGATGGTTTTTAATGGGCAACAAAGCTTGTGAACCATGAACTTAGGGGACTAGAGAAGTCAAGACTGGAGAGACTGTCCATAATAACAGAAAGATTATTATTTTGGTGGCACCCGCGCTGTTTGTCTCACTCTTGGTACAATCGTCGGATATGTGCAGATTCTTGGCCTCCTGCCTCCCCCATCCTCAGCAGGCCCGGCCTCCTCTGCTGCCCAGTCTTGCAAGGCCCTCGGTGCTTTCCTCCCCCTCGGTGCAGGCTGGGGCTTGCCGTGGCTTCAGCCTTAGGATCACCATTTTCTGCAGTGAGCTAGGGCTCTCTTTGTGCCTGGTGTGTTCTGGGTAATACAATTGTGGTTAAAGCAAGCTCATTTTTTTTTCGGCTCCACCCTCTGTCTCTCCCCACATCCTTTCTTACCCTGCTCATGTGATCTCGTACGGTCTATTCTGTTTCTCCTCCATCTTACTAGGGGGTTTAGAGGCAGTGAACCATCCCTACCCTCTAATAACATGGCTATTTAATCTTGAATATCAGAAGTACAAACATGGGGAATAGGAATCTCGTGGCTTTAAAATAGTATTTCGTTAGGGTTGGTTTTGACTGATGACATTTTATTCTTTAGCTCAATGTTCTCTAGATTTTATCTTTCACACGTCCTGGTTCCTTTTTCACCTGGCTTATATCATGGTGAGTGATTTCCTGTTTTCTATACAAATCAGCGGTCTTTTTGTTTTTGTCAACCCTATTGGGTGTTGGGGAGCAGAGGGGATGAAGGAGAGAAGGGAAAGGGAAGGAGTACTTCGACATAAATTACTGTCAAAAAAAAAGACTCGGGTTACTGTCTCTTTTTGGTCTGTTGAGTCAGAGCTAGCCCTGTGTTTACCGATGTGTGAAGTGCAAGAACTCAGAGGTGAACATCCGGTTCAGGAATCTAACCCAGAATTGAATGTGACAAGCATATCCAGTGATACTCAGCTCTGACTGCACACTAGAGTCACCTGGGCTCCCACCCCAGTCAAATGAAGCCAGTCTCCAGGGCGGGGCCCAGGTTTGGGTATTTTCAACACTGCTCAGTTGATTATTATGTGTAGCCAGGAATGAGAATCACTGTGCAGGCTAGTTGTTTAGGCTGCACCCGTGGTGAGAGAGAGCACTTATTGCCTGGGCTAAAATAATATTTTGTTCTGTGGCTGGAAGAGAAAAGTGAAAAGATCATTTGTTTTTAGGCTTTTGGCTTGAGTTCCTTAAAGAGAGACAATTCTGCGTCTTTCAAGGATGTCTTTGCTCTTTTTTTTTTTTTTTTTTTTTTAAGTTATCACCTCCTACCGCAACTTGTCCCGTTTGTTTGAGGGTTATCTGCTCCAAATGTGGGTAGCATTCTGCAAACGCTTGTTTTGTCCTGGGAAATTCATAATAATTTGTAGGAGAGCTCTTTTTGTCCTGGCGAGAGGGGAGTTCCCACAGCTTCTAACCAACCTTCTGTAGGACCTGTTGTCTTTTTTGGGGAGGTGACCCTGAGCTGCCTATACTCCAAGTATGTTCATAAAACCAGATTGTTAGACATGCAAATTCTTGACCTCCACCCTTAGATTTACTGATTCACAGACTCCAGGGTGGGGCCCAGGAATCTAACGGACCACTTGTCTAGGTGATGCTGGTGCATGCTAAAAGATTGAGAATCACCCTGGGATGTCTGGGATGGGGCCTGAGAATCTGCATTTCTGACAACCTCCCAAGTGATGCTGATGATGCTGGCCTAGGGACCAAACTTTCAGCATCGCTAGCTTAGCAAACCCCAAAGGGCCACAGGACACTTTCACACTATTTCCTGGCCGAAGCCCACTAGCCAATATTAGGCACCTGGAGCTCGGACAGAGTGATCAGAAGAAAGTCGGAAGGAAGGTTCTGCCACCTGAAACCTACACATGACCCCCTTCACGCTCTGATCGTGGCCCACACCGCTGAGCTTGTCTGTACAACATTAATTTTCACTCGCGTCTGTGTAAAGAGACCACCAAACAGGCTTTGTGTGAGCAACAAGGCTGTTTATTTCACCTGGGTGCAGACGCGCTGAGTCTGAAAAGAGAGTCAGCGAAGGGAGATAGGGGTGGGGCTGTTTTGTAGGATTTGGGAAGGTAGTGGAAAATTACAAAGGCGGGCAGGGGCGGGGGACACAAGGTGCTCAGTGGGGGAGCTTTTGAGCTAGGATGAACCAGGAGAAGGAATTTCACAAGGTAATATCATCAGTTAAGGCAGAAACAGGCCGTTTTCACTTCTTTTGTGATTCTTCAGTTACTTCAGGCCATCTGGATGTGTACGTGCAGGTCACAGGGGATATGATGGCTTAGCTTGGGCTCAGAGGCCTGACACTAATCACAACAAATAGTGCCTATCACATACTGTGTTCCTACCACACCCTTTATGTGATTTATGTCCACGATCTCTGCTTGCACCCTGCTTAAATAATAGTGTGGGAACAGTGGCTTAAATCATTCTGGATGCCGATTTAAATTTTTTTTGGTTTGAAAAGGTTTCAGATCTGTTTTTGTTCATTTTCCCAGCTTAGGTTTTTGCTTGTGTTTTGGGATACCTGTTCATTACTGGATCTTCCTCTTATCTCAGTCACCTTTGATTTCTCATTTTATCAGGCATATTCCCAAAGTAGGATTATCGTGACTACTAAATTAAATAACAGAGGTGAAGTTCCTGTCACTTAGTAAATGCGTAATAAATGTTAATTTCTGTGCTTAACCCAGATAGAAGGGAAGTGTAAACTGCCCCACCTTCGTGGCTGAGCGAGTGTTGTACCTGAGTGAGTCAGAGAGAAACGCCACACTTTGAGACGAATTTAAGAGTCCTTTATTAGCCGGCAACCGAGAGACAGCTAACGCTCGAAACTCTCTCGGCCCCGAGAAGGGCTTGATTTTCCTTTATGCCTTAGTTTAGAGAGGGGAGGGGGAGCTTAATTGCAGCAATTCTACAGAAGTAAAAACATGCAAAAAAATTAAAAAGACAAATAGTTACAGGGAAACAAACAGTTCCAAGTGCAGGGGCTGTACATCTATCATAAGGCGATAGATGTGGGGGCTCTGCCACACACAAACTCAGGGCTTTACGGTCTTACCTCATGAGCAAAATCCTGGAAACTTGGGACATTGCTTGCTTCAGTACCTTATTAGTGAATTGGACTCTTTGATATGTTGAGAGTCAGCTTACACAAGTTAACTCCTTGAGGAAGGGGGTGGGTAAGGAGTCCTTGATGTCTTGTAAATGAAGGAGCCAAATGGAGTTTGTCCGGTTTTGTCAGCTAAGGGAGAGCCTATTCATGTGGAAACAAGGCTAGGTGATTAAGGGAGAGTCTAAAAACAAGGTTAGGTATTACATGATCAATATCCTGAAATTAGGGCAAAGAAAAAGCCCCTAAGAAGCCGCTGGGGAGAAGTCTAGGGAATGTGGGAAAACGAAGCAGAGTTTGCCAGGGAAGGGGCTGCAGGTCAGACCCAGTCGAGACAGAGATGTTGCAGGTCGAGACTGGGTTCAGGGTGAGAATCACAGAATCTAGAGGAATAAGAAGCTTGCCTGAGGATGGAGATGAAAAATGAAAAAGAAAACCAGGCCCCCAGGTGGGCAGCGCCAGGGACCCCAGCCAGTGCAGCATGGGCTAGCTTTGACTTTTCCTTCAGACAGGAGCACCTTGGGTAGCTTTGGAAAAGCCTGGACACTTGGGGTTCCAGGCAGAGGGCTCCCTATTAGGCTGCCTGGCTTCCTTTAGTTATTTAGAGGAAGTGCTGACTTCAGGGACCTTGGAAGTGCCACACTTCTCATCTAGCACAGGACAGGAAAAATTCTGCATCTCGCCGTGATCTGCACAGGTGCCGTAGGCTTGGCTCTAAGTTTAGGACATCTGGGCTGGAGCTAAAGGGGAAGCAAAGATTCTTAATTCCTTCTGACTAACAAGTTGCTAAATACATCAGAGCCAGAGGGCAGAACCTGTCTAGTGGTGGGAAGTTTCAGTGAGGTCATTTTCAGCTCAATATCAAGAAGAATATTAGGGTGGCATGGTGGCTCACGTCTATATCCCAGCACCTAGGCCTAGGTGAGAGGATCGCTTGAGCCCAGGAGTTCAAGGCTGCAGTGAGCCATGATTGTGCCACTGCACTCCAGCCTGGACAACAGAGTAAGACCCTGTCTCAAAAAAAAAGAAAAGAAAAAGAAAACGTTAATGGTAATGGCTAATGGACATCAGCACAATGAGGTAAGATCCTTGTGAGATAAAGAGGCTCACGCTCATCTGGTCAATCCACCATAGAAAGGATTTCTGCTTTGAGGTGGAGGCTGGAGGGGATTACCTTTCTTTTTTTATTTTTTTGAGACACAGTCTCCCTCTCTCGCCCAGGCTGGAGTGCAGTGGTGCGATCTGGGCTCACTGCAAGCTCTGCCTTCCGGGTTCACGCCATTCTCCTGCTGGGACTACAGCTATTTTTAGTAGAGATGGGGTTTCACCTTGTTAGCCAGGACGGTCTCGATCTCCTGACCTCGTGGTCCGCTCACCTCGACCTCCCAAAGTGCTGGGATTACAGGCGTAAGCCACTGCGCCTGGCTGGCTGGAGGGGATTATCTTTCAAAGGCCCTTCTTGCTGTAGGAGTCCTTCCTCCGGGATTGATAAAGTGGAGTCTTAGCCCAGCTGCTGAGGGTTCTGGGTAGGGGCTGGCGGGGACTGGTTATCTGAAACCACAGTGCGGGACCAAAAAGCAGAGGTCGACCTTATCAAGGAGTGCCAGGAAGCCAGGGTCACCGGGTGGAGAAAGCAAGGAGAGGGCCTGCCTGGGAGAATGGCAAGGATAGAGGCTGTCACTAGAGCCTGAGTGACTGGCCTTGACTTCTCCAGGAGGCAAGGTACGTGGAGGGCTGGCCGGGTTTCAAGGGCTCCACTCCTGGTTGACAGAGTCCTTGGTTCTCTATTTTTTTCATATGAGGTTACACTGTGAGATCTGAAGGCAACCTGGAGAGTTGCAGAACGATTTACACACAAACAATAGCATTGAATAAGTGACTTTTAAAGATTAATTCTTAGAGAATAACTTTTACCTAGATGTTTACATTTTCAAAAAATCATCAATTTCAATAAGATCATTTTGCATTTCTATTTACCAGTGACAATTAAAAAATAATAGTGCAACAGATGATATTCAATATTTTGGAAATGAAGGAGAACTATTAAAAGAAAAACTTAAATTCACAATAGGAAAAAACAGAATAAATGGAGAGATATTTTCTGTTCCAGAATCAGAAGATTTAATGAAGTTAACATGCTATACTTAATATCCAATCTAATTTATGGAGTTAATAGAAATTACATTCCCAATGTACTGTTTTATGGAAATTGAGATAATTTATTCCCTAATAAAATTTTTATAATGAAAATAATAGGCTGGGTGTGGTGGCTCACATGTGTAATCCCAGTGCTTTGGGAGGCCAAGGATGGAGGATCAAAGAAAAGAAAAGAATAGTTAAGCACACTAAAGAGTTTTTTGAAAAGGTGTAAGCCAATGATATGAAAAATTACTGTTAATATTTAAAGTATATTTAAAATGTTAACAAAGGGCCAGGCGTGGTGGCTCATACCTGTAATCCCAGCACTTTAGGAGGCTGAAGCAGATGGATCACCTGAGGTCAGGAGTTCGAGACCAGCCTGGCCAACATGGTGAAACCCCGTCTCTACTAAAAATACAAAAGTTAGCCGGGCGTGGTGGTGGGGCCTGTAATCCCAGCTACTCGGGAGACTGAGGCAGGAGAATTGCTTGAACCCAGGAGGTGGAGGTTGCAGTGAGCTGACATGCTGACATCTTGCCATTACACTCCAGGCCTGGCAGTGAGAGCAAAACTACATCAAAAAAAAAAAAAGTTAACAAAGGACATTTACATTTTATGATATTGATATGCTATGGGCCGGGTATGGTAGCTCACGCCTGTAATCCCGGCACTTTGGGAGGCCTAGGCAAGTGGATCACTTCAGGTTGGGAGTTCCAGACTGGCCAACATGGTGAAACCCCCTCTCTACTAAAAATACAAAAATTAACCAGGGGTGGTGGCGCGTGCCTATAATCCCAGCTACTCAGGAGGCCAAGACATGAGCATTGCTTGAACCCAGGAAGCGGAGGTTGCAGTGAGCCAAGAGAACGTCACTGCCTCTCAGCCTGGGCACAGAGCGAGACCCTGTGTCAAAAAAAAAAAAAAAAAAAATTAATATGATATGATAAATTGTATGATACAGGATTCAAAGCAGAACAGTAGATTGATTAAAAACACAATAGGGATTACAATTGTTCTTTGTAAATTTTTTATTTCTTTTAATTATTTATTTATTTTTTAGAGACTGAGCCTTGTTCTGTCACCCAGGCTGGGGTGCAGTGGCACAGTCATAGCTCACTGCAGCCTCAAACTCCCAGTCTCGGTGACCCTCCCGCCTCAGCCTCCCATGTAGCTAGAACTACAGGTATGCACCATCATGCTATGCTAACTTTTAAAATTTTTTGTAGAGGCATGGGTCTTACTGTTTTGCTCTGACTGGTCTCAAACTCCTGACCTTAAGTGGTCTTCCTGCCTTGGCCTCCCAAAGTGATGGGATTACACACATGAGCCACCATGCACAGCCCCAGTGGTTCTAAACTTGATAAAAGGTTAATTAAAAAAAAGTCTAGGATAACAAAATAAGAAAGGAATCATATTTAATAGACGTAATTGAGAAAAGTTGATATAAAACACTTATGTCCTCTGATGTCATTTATTATAACAGTCTCCAGATGTTTTATTTTTATTTCATTTTATTTTTTATTGTATTTTATTTTTTCTGAGACGGAGCCTCGCTCTGTCACCCAGGCTGTGTGCAGTGGCACAATCTCGGCTCACTGCAAGCTCCGCCTTCCGGGTTCACGCCATTCTCCTGCCTCAGCCTCCCGAGTAGCTGGGATTACAGGCCCCCGCTACCATGCCCATCTAATTTTTTGTATTTTTAGTAGAGATGGGGCTTCACTGTGTTAGCCAGGATGGTCTGGATCTCCTGACCTCATGATCCGCCCACCTCGGCCTCCCAAAGTGCTGGGATTACAGGCGTGAGCCATCGCGCCCAGCCTAATAATCTCCAGATGTTTTAAAGAATTAACATTGAAAGTATCTCTTTTAAAAGTTAAACTAATTAGTATATATGTAATAGTTATCCAGCTGTGGTGGGTGAATTAATTTTGCTAGTATTAAAGCAGTAGGCTAGGGCTGGGTGCAGTGGCTCATGCCTGCAATCCTAACATTTTGGGGGGCTGAGGCAAGCGGATCACTTGAGGTCAGGAGTTCAAGACCAGCCTGACCAACATGGTGAACTCACATCTCTACTAAAAATACAACATTAGCTGGGCATGGTGACGCATGCATGCCTGTAATCCCAGCTGCTTGGGAGGCTAAGGCAGGAGAATCGCTTGAACCTGGGAGATGGAGGTGACAATGAGCTGAGATTGTGCCGCTGCACTCCAGCCTGGTCAACAAAAGCAAAACTCTGTCTCAAAAAAAAAAAAAAAAAAAAAAAAAGTCTTTGATATGAATTACTTGTGTTTCCTATCTATTGAAGTAGCATAATGACAAAATCCAATGCGAATGTGCTTGTATGGGAAATAGGCACACTCCTAGATTGCTGTTGTGTTTTCTGGACAACAGTAGATCAAAATGAAACACAAGCTGCCAAGAAAATTACTGTTTTCTTTAAGGCCATATGCCCAAAGGAATAACTCTCAGGAAAATAATGTATAAGAAGAAAAGTTATTTGTATAAAAATAATGCTAGCCACATTTTACTAGCGAAAATCTGGGCATTACCCAACTACCTGACAACTTGATAATTGTGGTGAAAACTAGAAAATATTAATATGTGATCATATTAATAACTACTAAGGCCATAAGCCTAAGGATTTTGACGCTATCATCCATAGAATATTTAAGTTAAAAGGTGGAATGATAGCCAGGTAAGGTGGCGGGCACCTGTAATCCAGCTACTTGGGAGGCTGGAGCAGGAGAATCGCTTGAACCCGGGAGGCGGAGGTTGCAGTGAGCTGAGATCGTGCCATTGCACTCCAGCCTGGGTGACAAGAGTGAGACTCTGTCTCAAAAAAAAAAAAAAAAAAAAAGGTGGAATGAGGCTTGGCATGCCTGTAGTCCCAGCACATTGGGAGGCTGATGTGGTTGGATCACTTGAACCCAGGAGTTTGAGACCAGACTGGGCAACATAGCAAAACCCTGTCTCCACAAAAAATTTAAAAATTAGCTGGGTGTGGTGGCTCATGCCATAGTCCTAGCTACTTGGGAGGCTGAGGTGGGAGAATCACCTGAGCTTGGGGAGGTTAAGGCTGCAGTGAGCCTGATCACACCACTGCTCCCCAACCTGGGGGGAGAGAGTGAGACCTTGTCTCCTCAAAAAGAAAAACATGTGGAATGAGTTTGTTGTATGGACATTGATAACTGTCAAATTATGTTTGCCTAATAAGAGCAAAAGTGCTACTAATGTTTCTCAGTGATCTCAATCAGTGCTTCTCAGACTCTAATGTGATTAAACCAAGTGCTCCATCATGCGTCCATCTATAGCTTCCATATAGGAAAGTTTATATTATACAACAATTCCATGATCATGGAAAGTTCTACTGACATTGTTGAACTAAATCATTAAAGTCTCAAGGTGAAGGGTTGTTACATCTTTTTCTGTAGAGTTTTTTGAAACATGCAATTAAGAGCTTGTTCCATTCCTTTGTAGTCACAAATAAGTATGTACATTGGTATATAAGACATACAAGAGATACAGCAATGAGCAATGTTATATAATGAAAAGATTAGATAAATGGAATTCTTTTGTCCCATTGATTTTTACTGCAGTCCTGGATGTGTTTTCATAATTTGTTCTCTCTTTCTTGATAGGCAATCATTTTTAATAGATCTGTTTTAGTTTCTTTGCCAATCTTTTCCTCTTCTGACCTTTCTGAGCTATACACAAATTATAACTTAATGACTTAATGTATACTAGAGGAAATGCTGTTTAAAGAAGTATTGCAATAATTTAAACTCAGATATATGTATGTATTTGAAGAAGATACACCATACTCCCATCTACCTGTTTCATGAATTTATTTTACTAAAAGTGTATTTTTGGTCGAGTGCAGTGGCTCATACCTGTAATCCCAGCACTTGGGGAGGCTGAGGCGGGCAGATCACCTGAGGTCAGGGGTTCGAGACCAGCCTGGCCAACATGGTGAAACCCCATCTCTACTAAAAATACAAAAAATTAGCTGGGTGTGGTGGTGCATGGCTGTGGTTCTAGCTACTCGGGAGGCTGAGTCAGGAGAGTCACTTGAACCCAGGAGGTGGAGATTCTAGTGAGCCGAGATT
Source organism: Theropithecus gelada (assembly GCF_003255815.1). Lineage (NCBI taxonomy): Eukaryota > Metazoa > Chordata > Mammalia > Primates > Cercopithecidae > Theropithecus > Theropithecus gelada. The sequence continues at coordinate 163,603,459 of NC_037670.1, read as the reverse complement.
GCACCACTGCACTCCAGCCTGGGCGAGAAGTGCGAAACTTTGTCTCAAACAACAACAACAACAAAAAAAAAACAGTAAAAAAAAAATAATGAAGTGTATTCTTTAAGCAGAACCAACCAGTTTCTGTTATCAAAGGATGTGGGCATGGGTCTTTGCTGACTGAAAGTTTTATGGCTGATTTCTGTTTCTTTGCATCTGTGGAGTAGAAATACTGACCATTGTCGTGTTTTCTTCCAGGAACTTATGCAAATATTCTCATGAGGTTCTCTCGGAAGAGAACTTCAGAGTCCTGAAAAAACACGAACTCTCTGGACTTAACAAAGAGGAATTAGCAGTGCTCCTCCTCCAAAGTGATCCTTTTTTTATGCCTGAGGTAAGTTGTGATTCCTCAGTTTAAGGAGGGAGAATATTGCTGGCAGTATTGTGTCACAGATATTTTGGAGCAGGAGCAGAGAAAATTCAAAATTAACGCCAGGGTTCTGCAGGTGGCAGTCGAGGCTGTTGCTGAGTGACCTAAGAGATCCCAGAAATTTCTCTCCTATTTGAGGTTTTAAAAGAATGTGAGTCTGGAATACCTCTTCCACTGGGCTGCAAGGGAACCCTGTGTGAGTAAGTATGAGCTGAAGATCTGATAGTAGTCAGACTACTTGATGCTTTAAATCAAGGTGGCTTCTTGGAGGAGATGGACTTTGGAGTGAGGTTGGGAAGATGGCAGGGAAGATGAGGGTAGGCTAAGCTGTTGTAACAGATATCCCCTCAAAACGCAGTGATTCAAATAAAATGTAATTTAGTTTCTCTATCACTTGATAATCTAGGTCAGGAGTCAGCAATCTATAACCCAGAGGCCAAAGCTGGCCTGCCACCTTTTTTTTTTTTTTTTTTTTTTTTGAGACAGAGTCTTGCTCTGTCACCCAGGCTGGACTGCAGTGGCGTGATCTCAGCTCACTGCAACCTCTGCCTCCCAGGTTTAAGCAATTCTCCTGCCTCAGCCTCCCAAGTAGCAGGGATTACAGGTGCCCACCACCATGCCCAGCTAATTTTTATATTTTAATAGAGATGGGGTTTCACCACGTTGGCCAGGCTGACCTCGAACTCCTGCCCTCAAGTGATCTACACACCTTAGCCTCCCAAAGTTCTGGGATTACAGGTGTGAGCCACTGCACCCAGCCTGTTTTTATAAACCAAGTTTTATTGGAACACAACCGTACCTATTCGTTTATGACTGCTTTCACCCTGCAAGGGTGAGTTGAGTAGTTGCAGCAGAAACAGAATGGCCTACAAAGCCTAAAATATTTACTATCCGATCCTGTATGGAAAAGGTTTGCCAACTCTTGGTTTTTCCTGGATGTGGATGGGGGTAGCCTGAGTTGTCAGGCAGCTAGACTTAATGATGTTATCAAGGGACTCAGGTCAGTAGGTCAGCTCTGTTATCTTCAAAAATGTGGCTTCCATCTCTGTGTACAGTGAGTCTGTACTCACTGTCACCATTTTCTAGCCAGTGGAAATGTAGAGAGGAAGTAAATGGAAGGCAAGCAGTTTCCTTTTTTAAAAGATGTGACATGGACATTGTTTATGGCACATCTGCTCAATCACATTGGCCAGAGATTATTACATGTCACACTTAGCTGAAAGGGAGTCTGGGAAATGTAGTTTCTGTCTGGGTAACCATGTGTCTACCTAAAACTTGGGAGTTTCTTTTACTATTAACAGTTTCTTCCACTCAGGAATATAGACTTAAGGATCAGAGAATACTGTTTAAAGACTGGTTTCTGGTCCAATAAAATCCATGAATAGAGAAGTTAGCCTCACAGTTAAAGAGAGGCATAGAAACATAATGGGTGAGTGGAAGGGATGGAGAAAATGTAAAATTGAAATTCATTTGCACTTTTTTTTTTTTTTTGAGACAGGATCTTGTTCTGTCACCTGGGCTGGAGTACAGTAGCATGATCAGGGCTCACTGCAGCCTTGACCTCCTGAGCTCAAGTTATTCTCCCGCCTCAGTCCCCCAAGTATCTGGGACTACAGGCATGCACCACCATAACTGGCTAATTTTTTTTTTTTTAATTTTAGTAGGGACAGGGTCTCACTATGTTGCCCAGGCTGGTCTTGAACTCCTGAGCTCAAGTGATCCTCCTGCCTCAGCCTCTCAAAGTACTAAGATTACAGGCGTGAGCCACTGCACCAAGCTCAGATGCACTTTTATATACAGTGAGATAGCTGTTGGGGACTTCTGGAGGCTTAAACACTTTTTGACTCTGAGCTCAGTGTGTTTCCCTAAGAACTTAAAAAACTTATAACATGAGAAGTGATTTTGAGTTGGCCACTGAGCTCAGGAGAGATATGAGTGCAAGACACATTATAAAGACTTGTTGGGGGTTGGGGGGGAGGAAAATATACCCCATTTTCTCTCCAGCCCCATGCATTCTTCTATCTAGATACTTGGATTTGTTTCTCTGTTTCTCTCTCTCTCTGTCTCTCTCTCCCTCTTTCTCTGTCTTTCTCTCTCTCTGTCTCTCTGTCTCTCTCTCTCTCTCCCTCTTTCTCTGTCTCTCTCTGTCTCATTTCCAGGAGTCCAAGGTTTAAAGGTCTTGTCTTGGGATATCTATGGGCCTTGGCCTAGATACTAGCCCAGTTCCCCATCACTACCAGCATGGGAAAAATGCCTTATACATCAGCCCTGTTAAAGCTCCTACTGACGATCAGAGACATCCCATCCTTTTCCTTTCATTGAGGGAATGACAAGATGGAGTCTTGCCATGACACTTGAGAGAAGGTATTTTGTGGTCTATCCTTAGTCTAGTGTTAACCTGGAGGCTTGGAAAGGCCATTCATCATGTCTGATCCCTGCTTCAGTTCTTCAAAAGCATCAGGTACTTTTAACATTGGGCCACACATCTATGTTGAGTCCCTGGAGAATAAGGACACTCTTCCTGTATTAGTCCATTTTCATGCTGGTATGAAGACATACCTGAGACTGGGTAATTTATAAAGAGAAAAGGTTTAATTGCTCACAGTTCTGCATGGCTGGGGAGGCCTCAGGAAACTTACAATCGTGGTGGATGGCAAAACAGGAATATCTTACATGGCGGCAAGCAAGAGATGTGAGTGCTAAGCAAAGGGGGAAGCCCTTCATAAAACCATCACATCTTGTGAGAACTCACTATCATGAGAACAGTAGCATGGGGGTAATTGCCCCCATGATTCAATTGCCTCCCACCAGGTCCCTCCCATGAGATGTGGGGATTATGGGAACTACAATTCAAGATGAGATTTGGGTGGGGACAGAGCCAAACCATATCAGTTCCCTTCTCTAGGGAGGAGGTCGGCAGACATGAACCTAAGAGAAGGCGCTGTTGTGTTAAGGGATCCCAGAAGAGCCCACTGACCACAGTGCTGTGAGGGTCCCTCTAAGAAAATGCTCTCATCATGCTTTCATCAAACGGTGCAAAGAAGAGGTCAGCGTCACCCAAGGCTCCCTTTCCATTGTTAGAATTCAGTACCCACAATTAGAGGGTGGGGTGGGGAGGTTCTTACCTGAAGCTTATTTTTAGCTAATAATTTAATTGCCATTTTCCACTTGTGAGAGTTAAGATTCTGGACTGGGGGACTGCATTATTTCCTGAACTAGAGGTCTGAGGAGCTGGTTTCTGGAGTTAGCATGAATTAGTATTGTTGGCATAAGTTTTGCTCAAGAATGCTGGGCAAGAGAAGGCTCTAAAGGAGTGTTTTAACTTGGGGGAGTAGCATGGAATTTTTTCATAGGGCTTTAGCAGGAGGAGTCAGCCAGAGTTCAGCTAATTTCAAGAAGAGTTGGTCCAGGATGGCTCTCTAAAAATGGAGGAATTATCCCTGCAGATTTGCAGCTGTTGCTTTGGGCAATTTGGACTTTTTTCTTTTTTTTCTTTTTTGAGATGGAGTCTCACTTTGCCTCCCAGGCTGGAGTGCAGTGGTGCAATCTCAGTTCACTCCATCTCTTGGGTTCAAGCGATTCTCCTGCCTCAGCTTCCTAAGTAGCTGGGATTACAGACGTGCACCACCACACCCGGATAATTTTTTGTATTTTTGGTATAGACAGGGTTTTACCATGTTGGCCAGCCTGGTCTCAAACTCCTGACCTCAGGTGATCCTCCCACCTCAGCCTCCCAAAATGCTGGGATTACAGGTGTGAGCCACCATGCCCAGCCTGAACCACCAAACCTGACTGATTTGGATTTTATCAGAAGGGATGAGGAGGAAGAGAGGGGCTAAGTGCAAGAGGCAGTGCAGAGAAACAGCTTTGTGGTTTAGGGGGTGTGAGATGGGGACCACAGTGGAATGTTTCCAGTCACTTCATTGGTTGTTTTGCATTTGTTCAACTAATATTTAAGAGCACGTGCAAGTGTTAGTCACAGTGTTAAAATACTGGAGGTAACCAGTGGGAAGCCACACACTCATCCCTAAAAAAGTACATATTCAGGCCGGGCGCGGTAGCTCAAGCCTGTAATCCCAGCACTTTGGGAGGCCGAGACGGGTGGATCACGAGGTCAGGAGATCGAGACCATCCTGGCTAATACTGTGAAACCCTATCTCTACTAAAAAGTACAAAAAAAAAAAAAAAAAAAAAAAACTAGCCAGGCGAGGTGGCGGGCGCCTGTAGTCCCAGCTACTTGGAAGGCTGAGGCCGGAGAATGGCGTAAACCCGGAGGCTGAGATCCGGCCACTGCACTCCAGCCTGGGCGACAGAGCGAGACTCTGTCTCAAAAAAAAAAAAAAACAACTACATATTCACACTTTTTCATTTTGCTTCGACTTGTGAGAACATAAAAAGATCGGGCAAACCTGACTGCCTGGTATATAAACTTGTACAATTGAAATTTGCTTATTAAAGGAAGAAATGATTTCATTTGGCCTAATGAAGGCAGGAGCATTCTTGTTTAATATCAGCGTGGGAATAGGAATGTTACCAAAACATTATCTGTGAAGTTGCTAATGGTGCTTTTTTGCTACAGTTCAAACTTTAGCGTACATCAGAGTCACCTGGAAGGTTTGTTAAAACACAGACTGTTGGGCCCCACCTCTGATGGTTCTGACTCTATGGATATAGGCAAGTGCCTGAAGATTTACATTTCTAACAAGTTTACAGGTAGTACTGATGGTGCTGGTCCAGGGACCATACTTTGAGAATCGCTGGTCTAGAGTCTAGAATCTGGATAATAGACTTGATAGCAGTTGCCTATATCTATTTGAATCATGTTTTAGCGATTGTCCATGTGGCTAAATCATTGCTAGTGGGGGTTGAATCATGGCTTTGCCATCTAGACAGATCACAGTGAACGATACTGATCTGGTTTGCTCAGAGTCTATAGAAATGACTCATTAAAATCTCTGAAATTCAGGTTTCTTACTAATTATATTGGTTTCCTCATTTCATGGTTCAAACACTTGCATCACACTTTATATTTTGCATAACACATTTACAAATTGTGTTATTTAGTCTGCTTAACAACTTGGTTTTTGTAGACAGAACAAATCTTTTCCTCCTGTTACAGCAAAGGAAACAGAGGCTAAGAGTAGGTAAGGAGTCTCTTGAGGTCACACAACTGCTTCCAGGGCCTCAGATTTTAAAACCAGCATCCTCCAGTTCTGTATCATATGGCCTGGCCTCAGCTGCAGTATTTTCTCTGCCCTCTTTCCAGTAGGAACTACATCCCTTCAGAACTGGTCACATACATGTATGTATTTAGATGGAAATATAAAACTTATCTTCTTTAGGCAATCTTTTGAGAAATGTCATTCTGCCTAGCAGAGACTAAATTTTAGATTTCCAAACAGTTGCAGGTAAGACCCATGTGTCCTTTTCTTTTCTTTTTTTTTTTTTTTTGAGACGGAGTCTCTCTCTGTCGCCCAGGCTGGAGTGCAGTGGCCGGATCTCAGCTCACTGCAAACTCCGCCTCCCGGGTTCACGCCATTCTCCTGCCTCAGCCTCCCGACCAGCTGGGACTACAGGCGCCTGCCACCTCGCCCGGCTAGTTTTTTGTATTTTTTAGTAGAGATGGGGTTTTACCGGGTTAGCCAGGATGGTATCGATCTCCCGACCTCGTGATCCGCCCGTCTCGGCCTCCCAAAGTGCTGGGATTACAGGCGTGAGCCACCGCGCCCGGCTCCATGTGTCCTTTTCATTGCAAAGCGAGTTGATAACCAAAGATGAGCTTTCCTATGCTGGGTTCCTTCATGATATAGGGCTGACTTTGGGTCCTGTTTGTAGCTAACCAGTTTACATTGATTCTTCCGAGGGTTTTCAAATTCATCAGTATCTTTTAGTTAGTCTGTGGGCCTCGTCTGCCCCAAGTAAATCACCAATTGAATGTGACTCATCAAAGATTGTAGAATATGCGTGTATTTTTCCTCCTTTGGTATATCTCTGTTTGCTTCAGAGATTTTTGCACACGTGAGCTTGCCTTAATTAATGTTTGGCAGATACAAGGTGTTTTGACTCTGGCTATTGTTTCTCCCTTCTGTAGATATGCAAAATTTATAAGGGAGAGGGTCGGCAGCAGATTTGTAACCAGCAGCCACCGTGTTCAAGACTCCACATCTGTGAACACTTCACCCGAGGCAACTGTCGTTTTCCCAACTGCCTCCGGTCCCATAACCTGATGGACAGAAAGGTGCTGGCCATCATGAGGGAGCACGGGCTGAACCCCGACGTGGTGCAGAATATCCAGGACATCTGCAACAGCAAGCATATGCAGAAGAATCCCCCGGGACCCAGAGGTAAAGGCCTTTTCTTTTCCAATTGTGTGAACTCTTTTTTTTTTTTTTTTTTTGAGACAGAGTCTCTCTCTGTCACTCACACTGGAGTGCAGTGGCATGATCTCAGCTCACTGCAACCTCTGCCTCCCAGGTTCAAGTGATTCTCCTGCCTCTGCCTCCGGAGTCGCTGGGATTATGGGTGCCCACCACCACACCCAGCTAATTTTTGTATAAATTAGAGGCAAGGTTTCGCCATGTTGGCCAGGCTGGCCTTGAACTCCTGACCTCAGATGATCTCCCTGCCTCAGCCTTTCAAAGTGCTGGGATTACAAGCATCAGCCACTGCACCCGGCCAGTTGTGTGAACTTTCAAATCAGCAGAAATCGCAACAAAGAAAAACTTTGCCATAAAAACTCTACCTTGCCACGTAAAACTCTTCATTTTCCCTTCCAAACTTCATGCATATGCATACACCATTTTTACATAATTATAATGGTAGTATACATGCAATGTTTGCCATTCAATTTTTATGCTTAGCACTATTGCTGCCCCCCAGGTTTAATTTTTTTTTTTTTTTGAGACACAGTCTTGCTCTGTCACCTAGACTGGAGTGTAGTGGCACGATCTTGGCTCACTGCAACCTCTGCCTCCCGGGTTCAGGCAATTCTCCTGCCTCAGCCTCCCAAGTAGCTGGGACTACAGGTGCCCGCCACCACGCCCGGCTAATTTTTGTATTTTTAGTAGAGATGGGGTTTCACCATATTGGCCAGGCTGGTCTTGAACTCCTGACCTTGTGATCCACTTGCCTCGGCCTCCCAAAGTGCTGGGATTACAGGCGTGAGCCATCGCGCCCGGCCAGCCCCCCAGGTTTAAAAAGTGTGTATCATTTTCCTAAAAACAAATTAATAAAGCTTTTTTTTTTTTGAGACGGAGTCTCTCTCTGTTGCCCAGGCTGGAGTGGCAGGATCTCAGCTCACTGAAAGCTCCACCCCCCGGGTTCATGCCATTCTCCTGCCTCAGCCTCCCGAGTAGCTGGGACTACAGGCGCCCGCCACAACGCCCAGCTAATTTTTTTGTATTTTTAGTAAAGACAGGGTTTCACCATGTTAGCCAGGATGGTCTCGATCTCCTGACCTTGTGATCCACCTAGGCCTCCCAAAGTGCTGGGATTACAGGCGTGAGCCACGGCGCCCAGCATTTTTTTTTTTTAAATACAGTCTCGCTCTGTCGCCCAGGCTGGAGTGCAATGATACGATCTTGGCTCACTGCAACCTCCATCTTCCGGGTTCACGCCATTCTCCTGCCTCAGCCTCCTAAGTAGCTGGGACTACAGGCACCTGCCACCACACCCGGTTAATTTTTTTTTGTGTATTTTTAGTAGAAACGAGGTTTCACTGTGTTAGCCAGGATAATCTCCATCTCCTGACCTCATGATCCACCACCCTCAGCCTCCCAAAGTGCTAGGATTACAGGCGTGAGCCACCGCGCCCGGCCTAAAGGTTTTTTTTTTTAAGGAAAAGAAGCAAACATAAAATTGTTTAGATTTACCAGCTGTTAGCATTTTGTCCCAATTGCTTTAGCACTTTCTATCTATATATACATACAGCTACTCACACACACGTAGAACATTTTGGTGGTTAAAGCATTTGATATATGCAAATATCATGACATTTCACACCTGAATATATCAGCATGTATCTCCTCAGAACAAGACCATTCTCTTACATATTCACAAGACAATTAATACAGAAAATTTATTATTGATGCAAAACTATGTACAATTTAATTTATGGTCCTCAGTGCCATTTCTTTAAAAAAAAAAAAAAACCCAATATTTTAAAATTTCTAAAAAAATCACAATGACTCCCATTCCCTCTTTTCCCCATCCCCTGGCAACTAACATTCTGCTTTCTGTTTGTATGAATTTGACAACCCTAGGTACCTCATATAAGTGGAGTCGTACAATATTTATCCTTTTCTGACTGGCTTATTTCACTTAGCAGGATGACCTCAGGGTTCATCCATGTTATAGCATATGTCAGAATGAATAATATTTCATTGTATGTATATAATTATATATTTTTTATTCATTCATCTGTCGATGGACATTTGGGTCATTTCCAGTTTGACTATTGTGAATAATGCTGCTGTAAATATGGTGTACAGATGCCACTTTAAGACCCCGTTTTCAGTTCTTTGGGGGTATATAATCTGAAGTAGAATTGCTGAATCACATGGTAATTCTATGTTTAAGTTTTTGAGGAATGATCATACCTTTTTTTGTAGCAGCTGTGTCATTTTCATTTCTGCCAGCAATGCACACGGGTTCACATTTCTCACATCCTCTATCATTTCGTGTTTTCTGATTTTTTTTTTTAAATAATAGCCATCCTAAGGAGTATGAAGTGCTATTATTACTTTTTTTTTTTCTTTTTTTGAGACAGTGTCTCACTCTGTCACCCAGGCTGGAGTTCAGTAGTGTGACCTCAGCTCACTGCAATGGCCGCCTCCTGGGTTCAAGTGATTCTTCTGCCTCAGTCTCCCAGGTAGCTGGGATTAGAAGTGCCTGCCACCATGCCCAGCTAATATTTGTATTTTTAGTAGAGATAGGGTTTCAACATGTTGGCCAAGCTGGTCTTGAACTCCTGACCTCAAGTGATCCACCCACCTTAGCCTCCCAAAGTGCTGGGATTCCAGGCATGAGCCACTGTGCCCAGCCAAGTGCTCCTATTTCTGAAGCATTTTCATATTATATAATGACATTCATTTTTAATGTCTTTATGAAGTGGATGTAGAAAAGGTGAATTTTATAAAGCAGATAGAATACATGATTCTAAGATTCTGTGCAAAGTAATGAACAATTAAATTTCCTTATATTTGGGAAATGGTTTATCATTTACAAGGGACTTTCACCCCAAATAAATATTTCATCATTGTTCCTCACAGTGAAACCACAAAGAAAGGCAGATATGTCATTTATTAGCCTTACTTAAGGGGGAAAAGAAACTGAGACTCAGAAATAGTAAGAAACTTCTATTGCAAGCAGTCTCAGCTCATTTTTAGAAGAATGAAGGATAATATAATGAAGAAATAAAAAGGTAACATTTTCAAGACCTCACACCACTAGAAAGTAGCAGAGTGCATGTTCTGATCCCATATCTAATGTTTTTTCTCCCACACTACGGTGGCCTCTGAACAGGGGAACGACTGGAGGGATGGGTTTTGGTGGTAGCTTCTCAATGTAAACTTACTGTGAATGAGAAAGATCTGTATATGTTTTCACTTCTAGTTAATCTCCCGAGTGAAGCCTTTTCTTGACAGGAGGAGGGTGTTTGCTTTTACTACATGACTGCTGCCCCCTGGGGTTTGGAAGAGAAAAAACGTCTCTTCTACCCCTTCTCCACACAAAAAACACAACTCACACACACACGAGCACACGTGCACACCTCACATTCACACACCACACGTGCACATGTGCCTCAAACACAGACATGCGCATCTTCCACATGTACCCCCAGCACACACACACACCCCCCACATAAACATCACATGCACGCACGCCACACACACACTCCACGCGTGCTCACAAACACACCCTACTCCTTCCTTCCTCCCTGCTTCCAGGAGGGTGTGACCTGTCAAGTTTCTAGAGGGAGGCCAGTTCCCTCCAGGCCACACTGCTTTGTCGATGTTGACTTCTGATACACTTTGGCCTTATGGAGTGGGATGAAGAAAACTAGGAAAATTTCCGGCTTAAACAAAGTCAGGCCTTTAGACTGTGGTTTCATTTTCTGTTGGTTTGTTTGAAGCATTGTGAATCTGTCAATAGCCAGGTACACCCATATCACAATACGGGCAAAATCGAATGCTTTCTGGAAAATCTTCTCTGATTTGCCCTAATCTGTCTCTCTCCATTGACCACAGTGGCGAATGTTGACTCAGGACCAGGAGATAGTGGACAGCCCCACCTAAAAGTTTTGGGGTTTGGAGGCTACTTTGAGTCCCAGAAGAGAGCCAGGGTCTCACTATCATCCTAGGCCATGGAATGACGTGCTCTGCCGTGCAGGCAGAGTGTCAGAATTCTTTCATCAACTGACACAGTCAGTGAGCACCTGTAGTCCCAGCTACTAAGGAGGCTGAGGCGGGAGGATCACTGGAGCCCAGGTGTTCCAGGTTGCAGTGAGCTGTGGTCGGGCCACTGCATTCCAGCCTGGGCAACAGAGCAACACTCCATCTCTTAAAAAAAAAAAAAAAAAAAATTCCCGTCATTGTCAAACCACCCACCTTCAAGATTTTTACATCAAACCACCCATTTTCAAGATTTTTACACATCAAACCACCCATCTTCAAGATTTTTACACATCAGATTAGGCCAAGTAATTTGATAGCACTTGGATAGCAAGGCTGGAAAAGCAAAGAGGAGGAAGGGTGGTAGGAACTCAGTTACATTAACTCCAGTGTTCATTACTTTGTTTCATTTTGGCTTTTTCTCCCCTAGCTCCTTCTTCACATCGTAGAAACATGGCGTATAGGGCTAGAAGCAAAAGCAGAGATCGGTTCTTTCAGGGCAGCCAAGAATTTCTTGCGTCTGCTTCAGCGTCTGCTGAGAGGTCCTGCACGCCTAGTCCAGATCCGAGCAGCCACAGGGCTTCCCTGGAGGACACGCCTGTGGATGATCTCACCCACAAGTTCACGTATCTGGGGAGTCAGGATCGCGCTCGGCCTCCCTCAGGCTCGTCCAAGGCTACCGATCTCGGAGGAACAAGTCAGGCCGGAGCAAGCCGGAGGTTTTTAGAGAACGGCAGTCAAGAGGACCTCTTGCATGGAAATCCAGGCAACACTTACCTTGCTTCCAATTCAACACCAGCCCCCAAGTGGAAGAGCCCCACATCCTGGACGAATGACCAAGGCGCCAGGAGAAAGACCGGGTTTCCTCCCACGCTACCTGCCGCCCTCTCTTCTCTTGGCTCTCTGCAAACACCTGAAGCTGTGACCACCAGAAAGGGCGCAGGCTTGCTTTCCTCAGACTACAGGAACATCAATGGCAAAAGTGGAACTCAGGACGTCCAGCCTGGTCCTCTTTTTAATAATAATGCTGATGGAGTGGCCACAGATACAACTTCTACCAGATCCTTAAATTACAAAAGCACAAGCAGCAGTCAGAGAGAAATATCAACACCTAGGACTCAGGATGCTGGACCTGCTTCCCGAGATGTCCAGGCCACTGGCAGAATCACAGATGATGCTGGCCCAAGAGTGGCACTTGTTAATGGTAAATACAAAGGGAAGAAACTTGGGGCTAGTGCATTTGTTCACGATACACCAAATGGCTCTAGTCAAGTGGCAGATAAAACTACTGACGTAGAAAAAACTGACGCAGAAAAAACTGGTTTTGGCTTCACAATGACAGTCATGGTGGAGAAAGATAAGTTACGTTCTGGAAGTCAGAGTCTGAGGAGCCTGGTCCCCACCACACCTGGGGAATCCACTGCCTCTGCACAAGTCAGCACTCTGCCTCAGTCACCTGCTGCGCTTTCCTCAAGCAACAGAGCTGCAGTATGGAGGGCCCAGGGGCAGAACTGCACCCAGGTTCCTGTTTCCCCTGCCAGTGAGCTCACAAGGAAGACAACAGGCTCTGCTCAGTGTAAGTCACTGAAGGACAAACGGGCCCCTGTGTCTTGAGTCTGCAGCAGAGTGGCTATGGCTGCTGGGTTTTCCTTGCATGTTCCCCAGTTCTTAAAGGGTAAAGAGTTAGAGGGTTTTGGTTAAGGGGTGGTCTGGTGAGGAGGTTGACTAGTGAAGACAGGGAACGACCAACCAGTAGAACCACAGGGAATAAGCTGCCACATTTATTGACAATAGGAATATTTCAACTATGATTTAAGAAATAAACACAACTTTCACAGGACTCTGAGGTCCACATTTTTGTTTTATGGAGGGGCTGTCTAGACACTCATGAGAAACACATAAATCAGGAATTTTCTTGAACATGGCCTGCATTTCAGATATTCTTTCCCATTGTGAGACCAAGTGCCTTGATTTTTGGTTTAAACATTACGATCAGCATACATGCATCCTTTTTTGTTTCATAGATTCTTTATCTGATGTCACAAGTACCACATCTTCTAGGGTGGATGATCATGGCTCCAAGGAAATTTGTCTTGACCATCTGTATAAGGGTTGTCCGTTTAATGGTGAGTAACCTAAGGACTTTTCTGTAAGCTTCTACCTTTTGGCCATTGTAAATAACGCTGCTATGAACATGGGTGTGCAAATGTCTTCTCAAAACCTGGCTTTCAATTCTTTTAGATATATACACAGAAGTGGAGTTGGGGGATCATACAGTACTTCTTTTAATTTTTTTTTTTTTGCGGAACTTTTTTTTTTTTTTTTTTTGAGACGGAGTCTCGCTGTGTCGCCCAGGCTGGAGTGCAGTGGCCGGATCTCAGCTCACTGCAAGCTCCGCCTCCCGGGTTTACGCCATTCTCCTGCCTCAGCCTCCTGAGTAGCTGGGACTACAGGCACCCGCCACCTCGCCCGGCTAGTTTTTTGTATTTTTTTGGTAGAGACGAGGTTTCACCGTGTTAGCCAGGATGGTCTTGATCTCCTGACCTCGTGATCCGCCCGTCTCGGCCTTCCAAAGTGCTGGGATTACAGGCTTGAGCCACCGCGCCCGGCCGCGGAACTATTTTTCATAGTGGCTGTACCATTTTTCTTTCCCACCAGCAATGCACAAGGGTTCACATTTCTCCACATCCTCACCAACACTTGTTCTTTTTGTGTGTGTTTGTTTGCCTTTTTTGTTTGTTTGTTTGTTTTGAGACAGAGTCTCGTTCTGTCACCCAGGATGGAGTGCAGCGGTGCAATCTCAGCTCACTGCAACCTCTGCCCCCTGGGTTCAAGTGATTCTCATGCCTCAGCCTCCCAAGTAGCTGGGATTACAGGCGTGTGCCACCACGTCTGGCTAACTTTTGTATTTTTGGTAGAGACGGGGTTTTGGCACATTGGCCAGGCTGGTCCTGAACTCCTGACCTCAAGCGACCCACCCGCCTCGGCCTTCCAAAGTGCTGAGATTACAGGCATGAACCACTGCACCCAGTCACTGTTTGTCTTTGATAGCAGCCATTCTAACAAGTGTGAGTTGTGGACTATAATGAGTGGTTATATACTTTTCAATCAGCCAAGTCTCAAGTGGGGCCACTCTGTGGGTGTCCCTGCAGTGTCTAAACTTGTCTTTTTTGTTTGTTTGTTTTGGAGCTGTCACACATCTTTATTTTGAGTATTTCAAAACAATTTAAACATAATATAATGCAAATTTTGAAAAACAGAACTATTTTCTATCTTCCTGTACTGTAGCTTATAACATCTATTCATTCTTTAGCCGGCATTTCTGCAATGGCTATCTTTTGTATGCCCTGTGCCAAATATGCAAGGGGGATGTAAGCTAAACCATAGTGCAGCCTTCTCTTTAGTGACTTTGTAATTAAGGTAGGGCATGAAAACATCCATAAAATGCTAGGCACAGTGGCTTACGCCTGTAATCCCAGAACTTTGGGAGGCTGAAGCAGGTAGATCACTTGAGGCCAGGAGTTCAAGACCAGTCTGGCCATCATGGTGAAAACCCATCTCTACTAAAAATACAAAAATTAGCCGGGCGTGGCGGCACAGGCCTGTAATCCCAGCTACTCGGGAGGCTGAGGCAGGGGAATCTCTTGAACCCGGGAGGTAGAGGTTGCAGTGAGACAAGATCGCGCCATTGCACTCCAGCCTGGGCGACAGAGTGAGTGAGACTCTGCCTCAAAACAAAAACAAACAAACAAAAAATCTGCAAATGAGAAAACTGTGTGCAGTAAGTAAAAACGTATACAAAATTAACCCCCAACTGAGTATTGGGTACTGGCTAAAGGAATGCAAAAAATACAAGTCAGATGGAGATGGAGTGAGATTCGTTAGGAGAATCTTTCTGGAAGAGATGAACTGTAGGCCAGGGCTTCAAGGAAATACAGGCTGTTGCCTCTGCTGGAGAGCATTTTGGCTTAATACACTTGGGGGGGGGGGG
>NC_037670.1:163474059-163588578 GCF_003255815.1 Theropithecus gelada | reverse complement strand
TTTTTTTTTTTTTTTTGAGACAGAGTCTTGCTCTGTCACCCAGGCTGGAGTGCAGTAGCCAGATTTCAGCTCACCACAAGCTCTGCCTCCCGGGTTCATGCCATTCTTCTTCTTCAGTCTCCCGAGTAGCTGGGACTACAGGCACCCACCACCACGCCCGGCTAGTTTTTTGTATTTTTTAGTAGAGACGGAGTTTCACCGTGTTAGCCAGGATGGTCTCGATCGCCTGACCTCGTGATCCGCCTGTCTCGGCCTCCCAAAGTGCTGGGATTACAGGCTTGAGCCGCTGCGCCCGGCCACCTCATATTTCTATCTGGATAGAGTGACTTTGGCGGTAGTGGGGAATTTTTGTTTTGTTTTGTTTTCTTTCTTTTTTTTTGAGACAGAATTTCACTCTGTCACCCAGGCTGCGGTGCAGTGGAGTGATCTCGGCTCACTGCAACCTCCACCTCCCAGGTTCAAGTGATTCTCCTGCCTCAGTCTCCCAAGTAGCTGGGATTACAGGCACTCACTAGCATGCTTGGCTAATTTTTGTATTTTTAGTAGAGACAGGATTTCATCATGTTGGCTAGGCTGGTCTTGAACTCCTGGCCTCAATTGATCTGCCTGTCTCGGCCTCCCAAAGTGATGGGATTATAGGCGTGAGCCGCCACACCTGGCCTGAATTTTTGTTTTCTGATGCATCTCCAAGGTAATGAAGGAACCTGGAAAATGGACACACGGCAATGTCAGCAGGTATAGATGGGACCTGTCTGGCAGGGGACAGGCAGGAATGGATGGGGAAAGCTGGCAGTGAACTTGACTGAATTGTTTAGAATCCCCGCTCAACAGGCCCTCAGACCCCCTCTTTGTCTTTGTAGGTAGCTGCAGCAAAGTCCACTTCCATCTGCCTTACCGGTGGCAGATGTTTATTGGTGAAACCTGGACGGACTTCAAGCTCATGGAGATGATCGAGGAAGCCTACTCTGACCCCAGAATCCACGTGTAAGTTGGTGACTGTACTCTGGCTTTCAAGAGCCCAACATTATCAAAGGGAAGCATTAGTGCTATTCTTAGGGGAAAAAGAAAAAAACACTCTTCCATCGGAATCCCATTCCAGATACTTCTTGAGATAAAAATGGCAAGTGCCTGCCGAGTTAATGAAGGGAAAACACTGCTGGGTGGGTTTGAGGTCACACTGAGCCTGGCTAATACTAGAGATCCTGGGAATGTTTGCTAACTCAAATGAATCAAACGGTGACATGATTATTTGTTTAGTTGATAGTTGTCTGTGTCCTGCAGAAAAACACAATGCAGAGGCCGGTTTGTATCCTGATCAATTCATCACGGAACTATTAAAAGTACTAAATGATTTAGGACGAAAGAGCCTTTGGTTTAACTTCATAGTTTAAAAACATGATTTGAATAATTTCATATAGTTTTAGTGTGGAATTTTGTTGCGTACTTTAGCATTTAATACCTTCCTTATGTTTGCTATTTTTCTCTAGCCTGGAGTCGTCTAAGAGGGTACCTTACATTTCTGCTTCTGGCTGAGCATCGTTGTTCATGCTTATAATCCTAGCACTTTGGGAGGCTGAGGCAGGAGGATCACTTGAGCTCAGGAGTTTGAGATTAGTCTGGGCAACATGATGAAACCTGTCTCTACCAACAATACAAAAACTAGCCAGGCATGGTGGCACGCACCTATGGTCCTAGCTACTCGGGAGGCTGATGTGAGAGGATCACTGGAGCCCAGGAAGTAGAGGCTGCAGTGAGCCATGATTGTGCCACCACACTCCAGCCTGGAAGACAGAGTGAGACCCTGTCTCAAAAATAAGTAAAAACATTTCTCCTTCTGGAAGAGCTGAAATGGGTGATACCCATATGACCATATTTATCTATGGTGTGCAGGGATATAAGAAACATCCCAGTTTAACAAGGAAATTCTTTAGGGGGAAAAGTTACATTACTTTTCATCATATGAGAATTTAGTGATTTGGGGGTGGGGATTCTGTGTTGCTGCATTTTTACCACTAGAGGGCGACATCAGCTATTTTCTTGTTGCTATGTCTATATTTCCGCCCCCAGGCAAGTGGAGAGCAGGGTTTCTCAACCTGAGCACTACTGACATTTTGGGCCAGATAGTTGTTTGCTCTCAGGGCTGTTTAGCGCTATTCCTAGCCTCAAACCACAGATGACAGGAAGCACCACCCCCCACCAGCCCTGCTGGTTGTCATAACCCAAAATGTCTTCAGATGTTGTGAAATATCCACGGAGGTCAAAATCGTTCCTGATTGAGAACCACTGATCTAAGAGGTCTTTTTTTAGAGCAGCAGTTCTCAAACTTTTTGGTCAGAGAACTCCTCAACACTTAAAATGTATTCAGGATCCAAGGCCGGGCGCGCCGGTGGCTTATGCCTATATTCCCGGCACTTTGGGAGGCCAACGCGGGCGGATCACAAAGTCAGGAGTTTGAGACCAGCCTGGCCAACATAGTGAAACCCCGTCTCTACTAAAAAAAAATACAAAATGTTAGCTGGGCGTGGTGGTGGGCGCCTGTAATTCCAGCTACTTGGGAGGCTGAGGCAGGAGAATAGCTTGAACCCAGGAGGCAGAGGTTGCAGTGAGCCGAGATTGCGCCACCGCACTCCAGTCCAGGCAACAGAGGGAGACTCTGTCTCGAAAGAAAAAAAAAATGTATTCAGGATCCCAAAGAATTTCTGTTTATGTGGAATATAGCTATCAATATTTACCATATTAAAAATTAAAACTGAGAACAATTACATATTTGATTCACTTAAAAATAAGAATAAGCTTGCTATATGTTAACATAATGAAATGTTTCATGTAACTATATTTAATACTATATACATACTCATGTATGCCCATTTAATATACATACCCAGATATATAACTGTGTGTATTTATATATGTATATATAATATTTATATGGATAATTATAAAATAACTGTTTTCCAAAACAAAAAATTTATTGAGAGGAATTTTATATTTTTGCAAAATAATGTCTGGCATGATAGAAGATAACTAGATTCTCATATCTGCTGCTTTATTCAATCTGCTGTGAAATCATATATTGTATAGCCTCTGGAAAATTTTGTCGTGTATTCATGAGAGAATGGAAGTGAAAAAAGCAAATAATGTTTAATGTTATTATGAAAATAACTTTAACCTTGCCAATTTTCCACAACGGTCTCCACATTTTGATAACGATTTAAATAATAATAAATAATTTTAAAAATGGACCAAACGTGAGTTTCTAACTTACTTTCTAACATTGAGCCAATCAGGAGTTTTGTGGGCATAGTTTTATTTTGGGATTTTTCTGAAGGAAGAATGCACCATGTGACACCATTAATTATGTGGTGCAGGCAAGTCGCTTTCCTTTTCCTCTCTGCGTTTCCATGTTTCTTTTATGTATAGGACCTGTAGCTATGGAAAGAAAACTTGAAGATCTATTTTAGCCCTGAAAGTTTAATTCTGCGCTCTCATTAGGGAAGACGAGATTGTAGAAAACAGGGGTCTATGAAACATTATGTTAACTTAATACTTTTCTCTCTCAGCTGTTCTGTAGGAAGTTATACAATCAATTTTCGGGAAATGAGTTGTGATTTCATTCCTATCCGACGCCTTTCCACTCCTTCTTCTGTCACCAAGCCAGCATCTGTCTTCGCCACCAAATGGATTTGGTATTGGAAGAATGAATCTGGCACATGGATTCAGTATGGAGAAGAGGTGAGCACTGTTCCTCTTTGTAGAGGGCTCTTGTTTAAACTTGTCAACTTAAAAAGAACACTATTGGCTGGGCGCGGTGGCTCACGCCTGTAATCCCAGCACTTTGGGAGGCCAAGGCAGGCGAATCATCTGAGGTCAGGAGTTTGAGACCAGCCTGGCCAACATGGTGAAACCCCATCTCTATTAAAAATACAAAAATTAGCCGGGCGTGGTGGCATGTGCCTATAATCCTGGCTACTCCAGAGGCTGAGGCAGGAGAATCTCCTGAACCCGGGAGGTGGAGGTTGTAGTGAGCTGAGATTGCGCCACTGCATTCCAGCCTGGGGGATGGAGTGAGACTCTGTCTCCAAAATAAATGAATAAATAAATAAAATAAAAAGAACACTATTAATAAAATGTTTGACACCTATGTGGTTACCCATGGAGTGTGGGAGAGGAAGTGGTATTTTTTTACTTTGTACACAGCTATATTCAATATTTTTTCAGCAAGTATGCACTCCAGTTGCAGTCATACATTAAAGTATATATTAATTTTAATTTTAATTTTAATTTTAATTTTTTTTTGAGATGGAGTTTCACTCTTGTCACCCATGCTGGAGTGTAATGGCATAATCTTGGCTCACTGCAACCTCCACTTCCTGGGTTCAAGCGATCTTCCTGCCTCAGCCTCCCGAGTAGCTGGGATTACAGGCATGCACCACCACACCCAGCTAATTTTTGTATTTTTAGTAGACATGGGGTTTCACATGTTGGACAGGCTAGTCTTGAACTCCTGACCTCAGGTAATCTGCCCACCTTGGCCTCCCAAAGTGTTGGGATTACAGACGTGAGCCTCTGTGCCTGGCCATATATTAATTATTTTTAAGGAATCCCTTGAGACGTGTCAGCTGCACTTCCCTCTTTCCTCACCATCAGAGGGGAGAGTGGAACCTTGAGATAGCTTTCTATGTATAAACGCATAGATGTACAGAGACTACTGCTTTGAGCTGGAAAAGAGGGCGAGAGTGAGAACTTAAAGGACCATATGGATGATGGCATGGTTAATTAGACCAGGGCATGTGTTAATTCACTAATGCAGTGAAACCACATCTGGTACAGATAGTCACTACTCTTCAGTCAGAGTCTGGATTTAGATGGACTTAAAGGACTGGAACTAGAAGATTCTAGGCTGTGACCCATAGTGGGGGCATAGTAATAGGGGATGGAAGTTTAGATAAGCAGAGCTTCTGTCCTTCTGTCTCAGTGTCCCTTCCTCCCTTCAACTCATAGATTAAAGAGAGAAAGAAAGCAGACCTTAAGCAGGTAATGAAATCAGGGTGGGCCGGGCGCGGTGGCTCAAGCCTGTAATCCCAGCACTTTGGGAGGCCGAGACGGGCGGATCACGAGGTCAGGAGATCCAGACCATCCTGGTTAACATGGTGAAACCCCGTCTCTACTAAAAAATACAAAAAACTAGCCGGGCGAGGTGGCGGACGCCTGTAGTCCCAGCTACTCGGGAGGCTGAGGCAGGAGAATGGCGTGAACCCGGGAGGCGGAGCTTGCAGTGAGCTGAGATCCGGCCACTGCACTCCAGCCTGGGAGACACAGCGAGACTCCGTCTCAAAAAAAAAAAAAAAAAAAAAAGAAATCAGGGTGATAAGAAACAGAAAATGAAAGGAAGAGATTAAAATGAAGCCAAAAACAATGCATGGGCTGGGTGCGGTGGCTCACTCCTGTAATCCCAGCACTTTGGGAGGCCAAGAGGGGTGTGGATCACCTGAAGTCAGGAGTTCGAGACCAGCCCGGCCAACATGGTGAACCCTGTCTCTACTAAAAATATAAAAAATTAGCCGGGCGTGGTGGTGGGCACCTGTAATCCCAGCTACTCGGGAGGCTGAGGCAGGAGAATTGCTTGAACCTGGAGGCAGAGGTTGCAGTGAGCCGAGATTGCACCGCTGTACTCCAGCCTGGGTGACAAAGTGAGACTCCATCTCAAAAAAAAAAAAGATAATGCAGGGACAAAGAAATGGCAGCGTAAGGTTCTACATATTTAGGTTGGTGTAAAATTACTTTTGGGTTGGTGGTAATTACTTTTAATAGCAAAAACAGTGATTACTTTTGCACCGAACTAATAGTTATAATCAGTGGGTTATACATTTGGTTCTGAGCTGCCTAACTGCCAAAGCAAACCAAATACTTGGGAGAGGCACTGCTCTGTTATGTTAGTGAGGCCTGAGAAAAACACCTCCTATAGCGGGCCACATGGCAGGAACCCTGTGTGCTGTGGTGAGGTCCTCAACCACAAACAGCCCTACCATGAATTCATCTGCATGTTGATTTCCAAACTGTCTTAGCAGCAGATACATTTTATCAAACCATCTTTCAAAGACCTTAAAGGAGCCAATGAGAGTAGAGCAGGGCTGCCCTGGTGGAATAGGATAGGGGCTCAGAGTGGTCTCCTGGGCCCCTCCTTGTTGCTCTCCTCTCTCCTGTGGTGGCCCATGTAGCATCTTTGCTGAACAGAGTTCTGCTGAAACTCCCGTGTGTGTGAAAATGCCTATGATATTAAACTTTGCACAGATTCTTTGTATGCTCAAGCCAAGGATGATGTCAAATAAGCGATTCTGTCAGGCACCTGTGGAAATAAAATTATAAACCCAAATTAATTAGCCTTGGTTAAAATAAAAATAAGCTATAGGTCTTGATTTTTTTATATCAAATAATTGGAATTTTCAGTAAGATATAAAGGGGAAAGGTTGGCAAACATTTGCATTCTAGTTACATCAAGGTTCCAGGAGGCCAGGCGTGGTGGCTCATGTCAGTAATCCCACCACTTTGGGAGGCCAAGGCGGGTGGATCACCTGAGGTCAGGAGTTCAAGACCAGCCTGGCCAACATGGTGAAACTATGTCTCTATTAAAAATACACACAGAAAATTAGCTGGGCGTGGTGGTGCCCACCTGTAATCCCAGCTACTTGGGAGGCTGAGACAGGAAAATCGCTTGAACCCAGGCGGTAGGGGTTGCAATGACCCAAGATTGTGCCACTACACTCCAGCCTGGGTGACAGAGTAAGACTCAAAAAAAAAAAAAAAAAAAAAGTTTCAAGAACCAAAAAGAACTATTCGGGGGAAAGAGAGTATTTAAATTTAAATTTAAATTTACACAAGTTCAATCATGTTCCCTAATAAAACATCAAGAAACTTCCTGAGCTTTTTTTTTTTTTTTTTGAGACAGAGTTTTGCTCTTGTTACCCAGGCTAGAGTGCAATGTTGTGATCTCGGCTCACTGCAACCTCTGCCTCCCAGGTTCAAGCAATTCTCCTGCCTCAGCTTCCCAAGTAGCTGGTATTACAGGCACCCACCACCAAGCCTGGCTAATTTTTTGTATTTTTGGTTGAGACGGGGTTTCACCATGTTGGCCAGGCTGGTCTCAAACTCCTGACCTCAGGTGATCTGCCTGCCTCAGCCTCCCAAAGTACTGGGATTATGGGCGTGAGCCACCATGCCCAGCCTTTCCTGAGTTTTTTAATACAAAGTTCTTTCTGGGACATTTAGTCTGTGTTAGCTGTAGAGTTTTTATTTTATTTATTTTTATATTCTGGATTCCCATGAAAACTGTAGAGTTTTTAGAATGTAACATTCAATCTGCAAACACGTGAATGTTGTATTCATTAAATGTGACGTGGCTCTGTTGGATGTTCACTGAAGATATGAATGAACTCTTACTATCATACTAATAAGACCCATCATTACATAAACTGAGTTGGCTCTAGTTATTAAAAAAAAAAAAAAAGGAAAAATCAGGTCCTGGATTTAATGTTTTCCTTGCTGGGAGTCCAAGTAAAATTAAAATAATGTTTCTGGGAGATTTGAACCCCACATATCAGGAGCAACCTGGTTTCTTTCGTGGGTCAATACATTATGGTCCAAGTTTGCAGCCCTTTGGTGACCTGCCTTGAGCCAGTGTACGGGCTAAAATATTTAGAGAAAAGAGTGGACTGTGTAGCCTTCAGCCAGTGCTCCATAGCTTTTATTTCTTGTAACTGAATTTTGAATAAGTCAGGCAACTAAGAGTCCTGGGTTGGAACCTCTCTAAGGGGACCTTGAGGTGTAGAAATTTTTGCCAACAAGTAGGTACATATGCTTTGATTATGAGCTCTCTGGGAGGTAAAATAGATATCCTTTTATGGAAATTGATGTACTTAACCAGGACTCATACCTACATAGATGGTGGGCAGGGAGAGGGTGTGGTATTAGGAGAAGTGATGATTGAATCGATGGGCAGCTGGGCAGGAATGGTGTAGGGTAGAGTGATAGCAGGGCTGACAGGAGGGCAGAGCCTGGGAGTCATTGGATGTGCACCAGGTGGGGAGTGCAGATTCAGGTCTTCAAAGATATTTACCAGCAAACTAGCTAAGCTTAGCAGCTGTGGAAGCTGGTGTTGAGAAACAGCGGGAGGCTATGGCCTGAGAGACCCTCTCAGAGCGAGGACAAGCCACAGCTCTAGAAAAGCCAAGGTTGAGGCAATCATTGACACCCAGGATATAAGCTAAGACCCGTTTACTGCAACTGAAACATAGATTCAAGTCTTGTGGGGAATAAATAATTGGCAGCTGTATGATTTATTCATTTATTCAGACCTGGAGTAACAGTACTGTACTCTAGGACACATGATGGCTATTAAATTAATGGTAGCTAAAAGGTCTAATGAGACATCTTGCAAGGCTGTCACTATCTGTCACTTAAGAGTATGGGACAACTGTAGCTTAGGATTGCCAAAGAACTGGGGCCAGCTCAGCACAGATATGACTGATTTTCAGATACCACAAAAAAGACTTATCGTTACAAGAATACCTTACGATACCTTTACAATAGAAACACCTGGTAATTGACCCAGACAGCACACAGAAACAAGAGAGGGACTTTGAGAGTTGCTTCTGGACCACCAGTCACTTGTGTGACCTCTTGACCATAACATACTCATGACATGGGCATGTTCCTGCTGTCCTATTAGTCTTACAATAGCGAGGGTTGAATGAACCAGCCTATACAGCAAGCAGTGCCTGACACTCATCTCTGATGTGGACTAAACCAAGGGGAAATGTTACCCCGGAGGACTTTACCACCTATCAGGGTTCATGAACATGACAAGTGCAGTGTGAGGGCAAGGCTAGAGAAGGTCAGAGTGGAGCCATGCTAGGCTGTGCAGATGCCCAGACACTGACTTACTGGCCCTGTGCTGTCCAGTATGACAACCACTTGCCATATGTGGCAATTTCATTTTAAACTTTAATTAAACACATAAAAAATTAAGAAATCAGTTCCATGGTCACTGTAGTCACATTTTCAGTGTTGTATAGCCACATATAGCTTGACTACTGAAGGAGTTAAAAATATGCCACTCTGGGCCAGGTGCAGTGGCTCATGCCTATAATTCCAGCACTTGGGGAGGCTGAGGCAGGCGGATCACGAGGTCAGGAGATCGAGACCATCCTGGCTAACACAGTGAAACCCCGTCTCTACTAAAAATACAAAAGAATTAGACGGGCGTGGTGGCGGGCGCTTGTAGTCCCAGCTACTTGGGAGGCTGAGACAGGAGAATGGCGTGAACCCAGGAGGCGGAGCTTGCAGTGAGCGGAGATTGCGCCACTGCACTCTAGCCTGGGCGACAGAGCAAGACTCTGTCTCAAAAAAAAAAAAAAAAAAGCCAATCTGGCATATTGACTATTTTGAGTTAAAAGCACTTGAAAAACAGCAGGTGCAAGATGATCACTCTGACCTTCTGTTACTTAAAAGCAGGAGATGAGATTCCCATGTGAAAGATGTTCTTCCCTGGCTGGGCATGGTGGCCCACACCTGTAATCCCAGCACTTTGGGAGGCTGAGGCAGGCTGATTACTTGAGGTCAGGATTTGGAGACCAGCCTGGCCAACACAGCGAAACCCCGTCTCTACTAAAAATACAAGAATCAGCCAGGCGTGGTGGTGCATGCCTGTAATCCCAGCTACCCGGGAGGCTGAGGCAGGAGAATCACTTGAACCCAGGAGGTGGAAGCTGCAGTGAGCTGAGATCATGCCATTGCACTCCAGCCTGGGTGACAGAGATTCATTGAGTCTCAAAATAATAATAATAATAATAATAATAATAATAAAGAAAGAAAGAGATCCTCCCTATACCAGAATGAAAGTAGCATTCTTATCATCAAAGCCAGGAAACCTGTGCAAACAAATCCTATTAGACAAATCTTCATCCTCCTGGACACTTCTCCACCAAATTAACTTCCCTAGCCAAAGCCCCTTTGTCTCATCCCATTTTCATAATCCATGACTCTTTGTCTAATTCAATACAAGTGTTTATCTCTAACTGCAGCTTTGGGTCTTCACTTTCTTGTGAAGTCTCCTATGCCATGTAAAACTTGTATTAAATGAACGTGTATGCTTTTCTCCTGTTGGTCTTTTTGTATATAAATTTATGGAGTACAAATGTAATTTTGTTATATGCATAGATTACCTAGTAGTAAAGTCAGGGCTTTTAGGGTGTCCCTCACCTGAATAATATACACTGTACCCATTAAGTAATTTTTCATCATCTACTCGCCTCCCAACCTGCCCTATCCTGAGTCTCCACTGTCATTCCTATCGTGGTCTTATGTCAATTTAACGCTCAGATCCAGCCAAAATACTGTAAAAGGGTAGAGGTGAAATTTTGCTTCCCTGGCCGGGTGCTGTAGCTCACACCTGTAATCCCAGCACTTTGGGAGGCCGAGGCAGGCAGATCACCTGAGGAGTTCGAAACCAGCCTGATCAATACAGTGAAACCCCATCTCTACTAAAAATACAAAAATTAGCTGGGGTGTGGTGACATGCGCTTGTAATCCCAGCTACTCAGTAGGCTGAGGCAGGAGAATCCCTTGAACCCAGGAGGCGGAGGTTGCAGTGAGCCAAGATTGTGCCACTGCACTCCAGCCTGGGCAACAGAGGGAGAGGGAGACCCTGTCTCAAAAAAAAAAAAAAAAAGAAAGAAAAGAAAGAAAAAGAAGGAAAGAAAGAAAGAAATTAATTTTGCCTCCCCTACATATCATCTAGGACAGCGCAGAGAACATTTTCATCACCACAGAATGTTCTAGTGAACAGCACTGGTCTAGACCCTAGAGCCTTGCTAGTCAAAGTGAGGTCCACAGACCAGCAGCATCAGCCTCAGCGTCACCCAGGAGCTGGCTGAAGTATGGAATCTAAATCGTCCCCAACTTCCCAGAATCATATCTGTACTTTAATATGATCTCTGGGGCACTCACATGTATGTCAAAGTTTGAAAGTCGGCCGGGCGCGGTGGCTCAAGCCTGTAATCCCAGCACTTTGGGAGGCCGAGACGGGCGGATCACGAGGTCAGGAGATCGAGACCATCCTGGCTAACACAGTGAAACCCCGTCTCTATTAAGAAATACAAAAAACTAGCCGGGCGAGGTGGCGGGCGTCTGTAGTCCCAGCTACTCAGGAGGCTGAGGCCGGAGAATGGCGTGAACCCGGGAGGGGGAGCTTGCAGTGAGCTGAGATCCGGCCACTGCACTCCAGCCCGGGCGACAGAGCGAGACTCCGTCTCAAAAAAAAAAAAAAAAAAAAAAGTTTGAAAGTCTCTGGCCTTTTAAGTGAGGAACAGAGTGGGTTTTACAGAGCTGAGCAGGCAGTGGATGGATACAGGACTTCAGCTGTAGGGATGGGAAATTGGGAAGCGATTCAGTTAGTGGTCAAACCAGGGGATATCAAGGTGCCAAAGCTGTTCCACCCGCCCCACATCATGCCAGAGGTGTTTTGCCCGAGGAAGGCATAGGGTTTACCAGGCACCATCGAAACACAGCAGCAATCTCTTTTACAATCGCTCTGATAGATACTATCCACACAGCTGTGGCAACAAGCATCTTCATGATATGAATTAATTGTTGGCTGCTGTAAGTTAGAACATTCTGCTAAAGTCAGCATCGTTGTCCCTTCCACCCTTAGTACTGGTTCTACCTCCTGAAACACATTCAAGTTTATTGCCACTTTGCCCTGTGTACAAATATTTGAACACTGCTTTCTGGTCCCACCATGCTCCACTCCAGGATAAAGAGACCCAGCTCAGGCCTTTCTCTGTCCAGGACATTTTCCTTAGACACTTTCATTCTGTTGCCCTCTGCTTACAACCAGCAGGCATTTCCATTAGGGAAGAGGAAGGGGTGTGGGTCTAGCTGAAAGCCCAAGAGTCTGGAATGTCATTAAGAAAAGGAACTGTGAGCCCCTCCCCACCACGGCTGCCTGGAAAAATTTGCTGTCATTAACTCCTTTGTTCTAAATCACAGGAAACAAGTGTCTCCTCACCATTATATACAGGGAACCCCTGCTGTTAGGGGTGTACATCTAGTCTCCCCTGATTGGCCAGGGTGGCAGCTGGAATGAGGGCAGTGGATCAGTGGCCTAGCCTGCCCCCTTTCTAAAATCAACTCATTTCCCTTTTACCACCCATTCTGATGTTTGCATGCTTTCTATATGCTTTGAGACTAGAGATTATAGCTTTACATTTGCGGGGTATGCCTCATCCCTTCCTTCTTTCCTTCCTTCCTTCCTTCCTTCCTTCCTTCCTTCCTTCCTTCCTTCCTTCCTTCCTCCCTCCCTCCCTCCCTCCCTTTCTTCCTACTTTCCTTCCTTCCTTCCTTCCTTCCTCTTTTCTTTTTTTTTTTTTTTCTTTTTTTTTTTTTTTTTTTTGAGATGGAGTCTCGTTCTGTCGCCAGGCTCTGCAATGGCACAATCTTGGCTCACTGCAACCTCTGCTTCCCAAGTTTAAGTGATTCTCCTGCCTCAGCCTCCCGAGTAGCTGGGACTACAGGCACCCGCCACCACGCCCGGTTAATTTTTGAATTTTTAGTACAGACAGGGTTTCACCATGTTGGCCAGGATGGTCGTGATCTCTTGACCTCGTGATCCACCCACCTCAGCCTCCCAAAGTGCTAGGATTACAGGCGTGAGCCACAGTACCCAGCCGCCTCATCCCTTTCATTATAGCTCCTGTTAGTGGCAAATCCAAGTGCATTTTCAGTTAGCTGGCTAGCAGGAGGCTTGGCCAATTTTATTTACTTACTCTGGTTCAGGACAGAGGAGAGGGTTCGGTTATTTATATTTGAACACTGCAACTATTGGAGTTTGGACGAGGAGCAGATAGTCTTTCTTTACTTCCCCTCATGACAACTGTAAACTGTGCGTGGCTAGAATAGCCCACAATGTTCTATTTCATGTAAGAGTCAGTGTCAGATTCTGTTAGATGGCAGATGCCGATGCAGCATCACAAAAGAGGAGATGCAAGTTGCTCTATACATTTGGCTGCTGTAAAAGAGTATTGCAAAAAGCTACATTTTTCAGGCATCCCCCAAGCGTGTAGTGAGTTTCTGCAGGATAGACTCTTAGGTACTATGATGGAGAAGACCACAGAAGTTTGTGACATAGCCCTGAGCTGGAAGCTCTTACAATCTGGTTTGGGAAGCAAAATGCACTCCTGTTCACATCCCGTTACTAAAATGAAATCATGTAACAGTAGAGATTTCCTAAAAACCTACCCTGAACTCTTTACCTTTTATTTTTTTTTTCCAATTAGAAAGACAATCAGAAAAGTTCAAACATCGACTCTTTATACCTGGAGTCTCTCTATCAATCCTATCCGAGGGGAGTTGTGCAATTTCAGGCGGGCTCACGGAACTATGAGCTGAGTTTCCAAGGTGAGTTTCTGTGTTTGGCAGTGTGGTGTGTCATTGAAATCCGCCTGCAGTGCACACGTGGGAGTGGGAGCAGAGTGGGTATGCATTGCTATGGCCAGGGTCAAGGTCAAGATTTAGCAAGGCGGGGGAGTGCAAGCTATGGCCATCAGGAGACCTGAGTTCTAGAGCTCTGGCTCTGACGAACACTTGCTCTGCTCCCCTAGGAGGGGCACCTGGCCTATCTAGGCCCACTTCTCTCAACTGCAAATTCAGGAGCTCAGACTAAGTAGTCTTGGGGGTACTTCCAGCTCTGCTATGCTGTTTCTGATTCTGGCTGGGCAGATGCCCAGACAGAGGCAATATTTCAGGTGCTGGTGACTACAGTAGAGGCCTTGGGCTTTTGGATACCTTCAGAGTTTTAGAAACTTGCTGTTTCTTTTAGGCTTTATCGTCTAGGTCAGTGGTTCCATCATCATATTGATTAAAGTACTTTGCCTTCCACCATGTTTATTGGAGCCACTGTAGAAAGGTCTTCCGGTGAGCTGCTGCCAATCTACCTGCTGTGTTTAGTTAGATATCAGGGCAGGAACTGCCCTCCTTCTGAAGGTACCATCCCATCAGGCACCCCCTGCACATGATCAAGTACTTGCCCTTTTGGGACCTGCAGGTGCTTTGGAAGAGGTAAAGGAGCCTTTCTTAGGTCCCTGAATTCCCAGATGGTACCTGCAGTTGGATCCTGTACCACTTAGTGGGCATTAGATGATGTAGCTTTTACAAGGACCATTATACCAAGTATTTGGAAAAACAGTCTGGCAGTACATGTCAAGTAACATGAAAATTTGCTAATATGTTTGTCTTTTCATTCCCTCAGGAGCCTTTCTTAGGAAATAATTCACTAGAAGAAGGGGGGAAAAAGCTATAGGCATAAAGTAAGGTGCTTGTTAAGCAGCATGGTGTGACTGAAGAATACTAGACCAATACCAGCACCTACAGTACTAAAAGTAGGACCAGTCTGTGTACCAGCACAGTGGTGACTAAATAAACTAGGGTATTAAATTTCAGTGGCGTATTTGGCACTTGTTAAAGATTTAGATATGAAAACCAGATAGGAAAAGCAAAATTTGGTATTGTTAAATGAAAAAGGCAGAACGCTTTTTTTTTTTTTTTTTGAGACAGGGTCCCGCTCCATCACGCAGGCTAGAGTGCAGTGGCACCATCACGGCTCACTACAGCTTCAACCTCCCCAGCTCAAGCTCTCACCTCAGCCTCCCAACTAACTGGGAGTACAGGTGCATGCCACCATGCCCAGCTAATTTTTAAATTTTTTGTAGAGATGGGGGTCTCACTATGTTGCCCAGGCTGATCTTAAACTCCTGAGCTCAAGCGATCCTCCCACCTCAACCTCCCAAAATGCTGGGATTACAGGCATGAGCCATAGTGCTCAGCCAGAACCCCAAATTTATGTTTCTGAAATTTTCTGTTTATATTTAAAATAGGAAAGTTAAAAAAAAACAACCAAAAATCAATGTGCATGATTGCAGCAATGCATGCCTGTGGGCCAAGACTGGAAGATAATAATGAAAAATTAAAATCTATTATATTGGGTGGTAGAATTAAAAATGACTTAAATTACAAGCAATTCTTAGGTGGTATTGTATTGTTTTTATGGTTTAAAAGGGTGGTGGAGAGATGAGAGCCAATAGACTTTGTTCCTGAATCTAGAGTAATTTTTCCAGCGACTTCTGTTTGATTGGTTCGTATAAACCAGTTCAGAGCAGTTTATAGTGTTCCAGATGGCTTTTTCTTTTCTTTTTTCTTTTTTTTTCCTTGAGATGGTGTCTCGCTTTGTCGCCAGGGTGGAGTGCAATGGTGCAATCTCGGCTCACTGCAACCTCTGCCTCCCAGGTTCAAGCGATTCTCCTGCCTCAGCCTCCCAAGTAGCTGGGACTATAGCTGTGTGCCACCACGCCTGGTTAATTTTTTGTATTTTTAGTAGAGATGGGGTTTCACCGTGTTAGCCAGGATGGTCTCGAACTCCTGACCTCTTGATCCACCTGCCTCAACCTCCCAAAGTGTTGGGATTACAGGCGTGAGCCACTGCGCCCAGCCGCCTTTGTCTATTTCTTAACTAGACTGCCAGTGTATTCTGTAATGCATTAAGCTAGTATCTGAGTGCCAGCTGTGTACTGGCTACTGCTGTGGGTGCTGGGATACAGTGGTGAAGTTGCTCTTCGAGCCTATACTCAAAAGGGTGATGAGAGACAATGATCAAGTAAACAAGTCGGGCCCTATCAAAAAGTGGTAACAGTTGCTGAGAAAATGAAACAGTACCAGGAAGCGGCCAGAGAATGGAGGAGTCAGTGGGACAGCACTTACTTTTATAGAGCAGCCTCTGCCTGTGTGTGGGAAGGAGGGCGCTCCAGGAGAAGGAAGAACTAAGGCTAAGGCTGGAAGGTACAGACCAGCTTGAAGTTTCGCAGAACAGGTAGATGGTCTGTAAGAGATGAGAGCAGAGATAGAAACTTGGATATTTTATTAGGCGGAGGCCCTGGGAAGATTTTGAGCAGTGTTGTGGCATGATCCTATTTGTGTGTGTGTGTGTGTGTGTGGTTTATGTTTGTTTCCTATTTTAAGAGTGCAGTTGGATGAGTATTGACAAATGCATGTAACCACCACCCTAAGCAGGATATAGAGCATTTCCATCAATCCCAAAAGTTTCCTTACGTCTCTTTGCAATCAGTCTCCCCAGCAACACCATATACACCTCACTTTATCCCCCTCACAGGCTATTGCTGATTTGCTTTCTGTCCCTGTTTTACCTGTTCTAGAACTTGATATTCATAAATGCTTGCAGTAGGTATGTTGTTGCACGTGGCTGACTTCTTTCACTGTGAATAATGTTTTCTAGACTCACCCGCATTGCTGCATGTATGGTAGTTGTTCCTCTTTTATTACTGAGGAATAAGTAATAAGTAATTGTAAGGCTATTCCATACTTTGTTTACCAGCTGATGGACATTTAGGTTATTTCTACTTTTTGGTTATCATAGTAATGCTGCCGTGAACATTCATATGCATGTCTTTGGGTGGATAGAGGTTTTCATTTCTCTTGGGTAAACACCTAGAAATGGGATTGCTAAATCATATAGGAGTGCATGTTTAACTGTATAAGAAGCCACCAAACTGTTTTCCAACGTGGTGGTTTCATTTTACACTCTCACTAGCAATGTATTATGATTTACTTTTTGAAGGGATCACTCTGGTTGCAGTTTGGACTGAGGTTTACAGCATGAATTGAAAATGATATTTCACACTTGATGTAGAAGAGAACCCTTCAAGACAGCTACCAGATTCCAACCCGCAATCACTGATGTCTGGTGCAGGGAAGCTTGCAAGGATGGTGTCTTGTTATTTGGCTGCCCCATCTCTCCTCTTTTACCATGCAACTTGGATTTAAAGATTAGATTAATTCCTGAATATTCATTCACTCCTTTGCTTTCTGAGCCTTCTACTAATGGCAGTGAAGGATACAAGTCTTTTACTGCAAGCAATTCTCATCCCAAAGGATTTTCTCTATTCGTTTACAAACGGGTCAGTCTCAAATATTTGCTGTGTAAATAGCCTCTGCAAAATAACAAGAAGTCATTTTCTAGAACTGATCTTGATTCTTTTATTTACTTTCTTCTGTCCAAAGGGATGATTCAGACAAACAAAGCTTCCAAAACTCAAAAGGATGTCATCAGAAGACCAAAATTTGTGTCTCAGAGGGATGTGCAGCAGATGAAGAGAGGGCCAGAGTAAGTGTTCTGAAGCAGCTGTTTGCTGACAGATGCTTGAGATGGTCATGCCCTGGGCTCACCAAGTCACTCGTGAATCTGGAGCCTGTTTCCCTGAAAAGTTCCTGCTTGCATTACTCTGCAGTTTCCATTTGCATTCTCTATGAGTAAGATGCTTGTTAAGCAGCGTGGTGTGACTGAAAGGATACTAGATCAGAAAATGAATTTTCTTTCTGAAAGGGAAGTCTGAGCAAGTCTCTTAAATACTCTGGGCTTTAGCTTCTCCAGCTGTGAAGAGCTGGATTGATGTGGCATGCCTAAGGAATAATCATATGTACTAGGTTTTTGTTTTGCTGTGGATTCTTTTTTTTTTAGAGATGGGGTCTCACTTTGTTGCCCAGGCTGGTCTCGAACTCCTGAGCTCAAGTGATCCTCGTACCTCAGTCTCCCAAAGTGCTGGGATTACAGCCGTGAGCCACCATGCCTGGCTTTGCTGTGAATCCTTTTGGGTGTCTTGTTTTCCTACATGATTTATAGAGGATGAGGGGCGGAGAGAGAGAGAAAAAAGGGATGAGCTAGCTGTTAGAGCAAAGGCTTTGGAGACAGATCATGTTGATTGAAGGGATTTTAAAGGAAATGTTGCCGTGGGGGATTCGTTGTAACTCTCCTTGTGAACTGCTCAGTAAACTCTACATTGTTCATGAACACTTTTGGAGTTGGATATTTTTTTTCTGGGTGATGTGTGATTATATAAAATAGGCTTCAAGAGAAGTATAATATCAAGGCATTCTAACTAGGTTCTTTTGGTTGTAAGAATTCAAGCTATTTGATGAAAAAGGGAAGTTACTGAAAAGATAAATAACTCTGAGGTCATATGGAAAACAACTCGCAAGAATCTAAGAATGGAAACTGAGCTGTATCAGGGCCTCAGGAAGGGGAGCTGCTTCCAATTCTGCTTTCGAACTGGAGCAGCCTAGAGTCAAAGATTCTTTCTTGGGACCAGGTTAACAGCCTGGACGCTGGATCTAGCTCACCTAGGTTCAGATTCCACCCTGCCACCCATTAGCTGTGTGGATTTGGACAAATGAATCACACTGTATATCCTTGTCTGTAAAATGGGCTTAATAATAATACCTACCTCGGCTGGGCACGGTGGCTCACGCCTGTAATCCCAGCACTTTGGGAGGCCGAGACGGGCGGATCACGAGGTCAGGAGATGAAGACCATCTTGGCTAACACGGTGAAACCTTGTCTCTACTAAAAAAAATACAAAAAAATTAGCCAGGCGTGGTGGCGGGCGCCTGTAGTCCCAGGTACTCGGGAGGCTGAGGCAGGAGAATGGCGTGAACCCGGGAGGTGGAGCTTGCAGTGAGCCAAGATTGTGCCACTGCACTCCAGCCTGGGCGACAAAGCAAGACTCCATCTCCAAAAAAGAAAAAATATATATATAATAATAATACCTTCCTCACGGCTGCTTGGGTAACACATTCCAAACACTCATCAGGTGTTCAGTAAATGTTAAGTGTTCTGGTTATTATTATTTTTATTCCCCTGCTATTAATAGACTTAGTAACTATATATAATTAAGTTGACTTAATTCTAATTCATAATTCCAACCTGCATAGCCCTTCAGCCTTATCTTCTGCCACTAACTGCCTGATTTTCTCTGAATTTCTCAAGTTGATTTCCCAAGAATTAGAATCTGATTGATGTGGCTATCTAAAGTCCCTTCCAGTAATTTTTTTTTTTTTTTTGACAGAGTCTCATTCTATTGCCCAGGTTGGAGTGCAGTGGCACGATCTCAGCTCACTGCAACCTCTGCCTCCCTGGTTGAAGTGATTCTCGTGCCTAAACCTCCTGAGTAGCTGGGACCACAGGCGCCCGCCACTATGCCCAGCTAATTTTTGTATTTTTAGTAGAGACGGGGTTTCACCATGAGGGCCAGGCTGGTCTCAAACTCTTGACCTCAGGTGATCCACCTGCCTTGGCCTCCCAAAGTGCTGGGATGACAGGCATTATCCACTGCACTTGGCCCCTTCCTGTAGTTTAAATATTCAAATGAATAAAGTAAAAAGAATATTTCAGGGTTTCGGGAAGAGAGGAGTGAAGCTCATGCCCTTACAGGAGCTTACATTCTGGTGGATGAGGCAATAACTGTTTCAGTTCCTGACAAATGTTAGGTAGGGGAAGAAAAGGCAGAGTAGGAGGCTGGGGAGGGGCTGTTCACATTCAGCCAATGAATGAGATCATCAGAGCTGCTTTCCATTTGTTACAATGGTTCTGGCAGGATGTCTTCACAATAGTGTGTTGCAACTGTCCTTCCTTAAAGCAACAAAACTGCCTATTTTTTTTTTTTTAAGTTCTGGTAATTTTGATTTTTTAACAATTCAGATATTCCCAATTAGTCTCAACTAGTGAGACCATGCTTTATGGCCCTTCTGGACAGTAGGAACTATGGAAAGTATAGAAGACCTTGACTCCAAGCTGGATGGTTCTTTCTGTGCACGTATATTTCTAGGGGAAAAAACTGGTGTGTGGCATTTCCAGAGAGCTCCTGTAGTCAGCCACTGTCAATCTCGAGAACTTCCATATGTCAGAGTTGCTTCATGCTTCTCCATTTGCTCTTCCCCTTTCCAGAAATACTCCTTCCCATCATTCAGATGAATACAGCATCCCTCATGATTTAGCTGGAATGCCACCTTCCCATACTATAACATTCCTCGTGACTCTCTTCCAATTCTCCTGTGCCCTCCAGGAACACTCGAGATTCCCTTATAGTACTTACCCACTTCTACCTTGTAATACAGTTACTCGTGTAAATGTCTCTAGCACAACCTTCCTTCCTCTTCCCTTCTCCCTCCCTGCCCACCAATCTCAATTATCAGCTCCTCAGAGCTCTCGAAATATTTTGGTGTTTTTTTTTTTTTTTCGGTTGGGGGGTTAGGTTGCTGGGGTGCAGTGAGGCAATCACAGCTCACTGCAGCCTCAACCTCTCGGACTCAGGTGATCCTCCCACTGCAGCCACCCAAGTAACTAGGACTATGGGTGCACACCACTGCACCTGGCTCATTTTTGTATTTTTATTTTTATTTTATTTTTATTTTATTTATTTATTTATTTATTTTTTTTTTTTGAGACGGAGTCTCGCTCTGTCGCCCAGGCTGGAGTGCAGTGGCCGGATCTCAGCTCACTGCAAGCTCCGCCTCCCGGGTTCACGCCATTCTCCTGCCTCAGCCTCCCGAGTAGCTGGGACTACAGGCGCCCGCCACCTCGCCCGGCTAGTTTTTTGTATTTTTTTAGTAGAGACGGGGTTTTACCGTGTTAGCCAGGATGGTCTCGATCTCCCGACCTCGTGATCCACCCGTCTCGGCCTCCCAAAGTGCTGGGATTACAGGCTTGAGCCACCGCGCCCGGCCACAGTCATTTTTGTATTTTTAAATAGAGACATGGTTTCTCCATGTTGCCCAGGCTGTCTTGGAATATGTTGTATAATGCATGGCACGTAGTGATAATAAATAGCCACATGAATAAAAAAAAAATTTGAGAAAAACATGTTAGTGAGGGAGGGTTGGAGGGAGTGGGTCATGCAGAGAACCAACTTTAATCCTGCTCTCACCAGCCCAAGGAGACACACTTGCTGTAGGATAGAATAAGGGCTGGCGTACTATCCTGGACTACAGTGGGATATAGAAGTGAACTATAGCACACGTCACTGTTCATGAGAGTTTACAACATATTCATGCAGTCTATCCCGCGTTATACAAATCCGGAATGGAAACCTGACCTTAAAATAGAGATAAATTGGGGCCAATCTTTGTCATTCTAATGAGTTGTCTTCTTCTTGAAATAGTTTTTTCCTTCAAGCATTTATTTTTAAAAATATAATTGTTTTGATCATGGAAAATTTCAAACATAAAGTGCAAAGAATTGATGACAAACCCCTGTGTACCTGTCATCTAACTTAAACACTGTCAATATTTTACTATCTTTGTAACAGATTTGTGGTAGTAGTAACAATATTGTTACTACCATCACCTCTCAACTTTTTTATTTCTTTGAGAAAGAATGGAACTCTGCATGCGGGTTAGAGTGCAGTGGTGCCATCGTGGCTCACTGCAGCCTCAACCACCCAGATTCAAGTGATCCTCATGCCTTAGCCTCCCGAGTAGCTGGGACTACAGCCATGCACCACCACACCTGGATAATTTTTAAAAAATGTTTCTAGAGATGAGTGGGGGAGTCCCACCATGTTGCTCAGGCTGGTCTTGAACTTCAGAGCTCAAGCAATCTTCCTGCTTCGGCCTCCCAAAGTGTTGGGATTATAGGCATGAGCCACCACACCTGGCCTAACTTTTCTTCTTTTGCTGGAATATTTTAATGTAAATCCAATACATGTTATCATTTCCCTGTATATGTATTAGGTGTGTTCCTAACAGGTAAGAGGTTTTAAAAAACATTATACAATATCATTAACCTATGTAACAAAGTTAATGATAATTCCTTAATATCATCTAATACCCAGTTCACGTTTTATGTTTTCCAATTGTCTTAAACAATGACTATTTAGAGTTGATGTGTTGCAATCAGTATCTAAGCAGGGTCTGTACATTGCATTTGGTTGATTTGTGTCATAAACATCTTTTAGTCTGCTACAGTTTCCCCTCCTCTACTTTTTTCATGCAATTTCATTTTTTAAGAAACTAGATAGGCCTAGTGTGGTGGCTCATGCCTATAATCCCAGCACTTTGGGAGGCCGAGGCAGAAGGATTGCTTGAGCCCAGGAGTTCAAAACCCTCTTGGGCAACATGGTGAGACCCCATCTCTACAAAAACTTTTTAAAAAGTTAGACAAGTGTGGTGGTACACACTTGTGGTCCCAGCTACTCAAGAGGTTGATGTGGGAGGATCGCTTGAGCTCAGGAGGTTGAGCTGTGTTTGCACAACTGCCTGGGCAACAGAGTGAGACTCTGTCTCAAAAAACCGACAAACAAACAAACAAAACAACAATAAAAACAACAATTAGGTGATTTGACCTATAGAATTTTCCAAATTCAAAATATAGCAAATTGACCTGGCATGCTGGCTCACGCTTAGAATCCTAGCACTTTGGGAGGCTGAGGTGGGAGGATCACTTGGGCCCAGGAGGCTGAGGATATAGTGAGCCATGCCTGGGTGACAGAGTGAAACTCTGTCTCAAAACAAATTAGCAAATTGTTTCCTTGTGGGGTCATATGATGTGTAATTTCTATAAATTGACCATTAGATTTAGAGAACTGATTAGATTTAGGTTCAGTTTTGAGTCAAGTATACTATACAATTGATGGCTTTGTACCAGTGATCCTGTCCCATCTTCTGAAGAGATATATAGTGTCTGATTGTCCTATT
This sequence comes from Theropithecus gelada, assembly GCF_003255815.1. Classification (NCBI taxonomy): domain Eukaryota; kingdom Metazoa; phylum Chordata; class Mammalia; order Primates; family Cercopithecidae; genus Theropithecus; species Theropithecus gelada. The sequence goes on along the minus strand of NC_037670.1, from coordinate 163,565,988 downwards.
TTTAGTGATGGAGATCACAGAGTAGGTTCAGGACATTCCAGTCTGATCATTCCACTATACTATTCATCTAATCTTTCACTTAATGGTTTTAGTAGCTAATGATAATGATTGTTTAGAACCATGATGTCATTAGGTATTGCCAAATGGTGGTTTTCTAATTCTATCAACTCTTTTGCAGCTATTAGTGCGATTCATCTATGAAGAAGAATTTTTCTGGTAGCTTTAGGTTCTATGGAATAGAAAAAAAAAAAAAAAGGCCGGGCGCGGTGGCTCAAGCCTGTAATCCCAGCACTTTGGGAGGCCGAGACGGGCGGATCACGAGGTCAGGAGTTCGAGACCATCCTGGCTAACACGGTGAAACCCCGTCTCTACTAAAAAATACGAAAAACTAGCCGGGCGAGGTGGCAGGCGCCTGTAGTCCCGGCTACTCGGGAGGCTGAGGCAGGAGAATGGCGTAAAAACCCGGGAGGCGGAGCTTGCAGTGAGCTGAGATCCGGCCACTGCACTCCAGCCTGGGCGACACAGCGAGACTCCGTCTCAAAAAAAAAAAAAAAAAAGAAAAAAAAAAAGAATTATTTCTCAGGTATGGTTACCCTGAAATATAGTTCATACTGGAAAGGCAGAATTCTTTCCTCTAAATTCCTAATATATTTAATTGTTTATCCTTTGACCAAGAAGCTGTAAGACACATTTGCTTAATGCTAACACATTAGGACCTTTGAAAGTTGAGCCGAAATATGAAAAAGATGTTTTTACATTTTAAATCAATAGGAAAATGGCATTTAATTGACCGATTATGAATAGTTGCAGCATTTTTAAAAGACATGATTACTGGTACATCTATACCAGGAATATGCGAGGATGTAGTCCAGACAAAAATACAGAAATAAATATTGTGTATTTCTCTAGGCATCCTTGGCCTAGTGGCTGGAAGTTAAGAGAAAAGGTCACTTGGACCTGTGGAGCAGAGAGTTAAGTGATTTCTTTCTCTTTATTTGTAGCCGTCAGCCAGCACAGACCTCGTCAGTGTCTTTAACTGCGACCTTTCTTCCTCAGGAGGACCTTTGCTTCCTATCCTCAAATAAATATAAGGTACTTGGTTTTTACATGTTTGGTGGATGAATACATTAAAAGTTAGAAAAAGTACTTTGCTACAAGTGTGTGTGTTTGTCTGGATGAATGAATTGCTCCTGCAAAACTCTTAGATCGGCCGGGTACAGTGGCTCACACCTGTAATCCTAGCATTTTGGGAGGCCGAGGCAGGTGGAATGCCTGAGCTCAGGAGTTCGAAACCAGCCTGGGCAACACGGTGAAATCCCGTCTCTACCGAAAATGCAAAAAAATTGACTGGGCATGGCGGCGTGTGCCTGTAGTCCCGGCTACTTGGGAGGCTGAGACAGGAGAATCGCCTGTACCCGGGAGGCAGAGGTTGCAGTGAACTGAGATCACGCCACTGCACTCCTGCCCGCTGAGCTCCGGCCTGGGTGACAGAGCGAGACTCCGTCTCCAAAAAACAAACAACAACAACAACAAAACACTCTTAGATCAAGGTTGGAAGGCAGACATCTAATGGTTCTCTTTCCCAGAGATCACCTAAGTGCCGTAGGGCACCTCATTGTTTCCAGAGTTCAGCCACACACAGTCTCATTTGGGCAGATCCTCACAATGGTCATGTGAGATGGATATTAGTATCTCTATTTTATGGACGAGAAAACTAGAACTCACGGAGTAAAAGTGACTTGTCCGTTTGTTACAATTAACAAGTTTCTATGGGAGTCCAACAAACTGTGCTTCACTTTGTCACTTAACCTAGTTGGAACACAACTTTTCCTAGATAGCTTAGCCTCCCCATGCTGGCTTCAGCTTTTGTGCAGGCTGGTCTACTTGGACTGCATGGCACCTCAATTCCTCTTGCCCTGCATTGGGAAGAGGTTACTGGACTGAATCATACTGCTGGGGACTTCCCTTTTCCCTTAGGCATAGTGCTTTGCTAGCTTTCAGTTGGCCTGGACAGACAGGCCCGCTGCCTGTCTGGTTAATGACGAGAATGAATTGGCAGATGTGGGAACCCTGAGCCAGCTCATCCTATCTGCTGTTAGAAAGAACCCTGGTAACAATACTTCATGGCATAGAGGGGCACATATGTGGATGTATCATGCTTTAAATGTTACCTATTTCACATTTATATATTTTTAAACTTTATTAGTTATCAGAGATCCATCATCTACATCCGGAATATGTCAAAGTAAGTGAGCATTTTAAAGCTTCCATGAAGAATTTCAAGATTGAAAAGATAAAGAAGATCGAGAACCTAGAGCTCCTGGATAAATTTACACGGTTGGTGGCCACGTTATCATGTTTCTTTGCATAAAACTGGAAAGGATTAGTTAACATCCGTCCTTTGAGATTTATATTCACTGATTTATTTTAATAGTCAACAGTTCCTTCAGGCTCTAGTCTTTTTCTTTCATTGTATCAACTCTGGCTTCTCTCTCTCAGCCTTACTGTTTTACAATTCAATGATTTCATGTGTCTATCTTTTGAAAGTTTTCATAAATTTATTATTGTACAGCTGCTGCCTTAAAGTTAGTAGCTCCACTGTGAAAGCAGATGGAATGAGATTTTTAGATGATTAGACTTTAGCTGGGATTAATGTTATGAACTGGAGTGGGAAGGGGATGTCTCAGTGTTAAGTCTCACGTTTCCTATATTAGGAAGAAATCACAGTTGAAGGAAGAAGAAAGCCTCCTATTTTATGCGACAAGTCGTGCCTATGTGGAATCTATCTGTGCGAATAATTTTGACTGGGCCCTGCATGAAACTCATGAAACCAAATATGGAAAAGGTTAGTGCCGGGATAGAGACGCACTAGTAGAATCATAACTCAGGCTTTATACGAACTTCTATTAGGAGGTATATGTAATTATTTTGTATTAACTAGAGTGTCCAGGCTCTAGTGGTCCTGGAGAGATAATAAGCTCACGGTAATATCAAATGCTGAAATGAGAGTGAATCAGTTGGCTTGGAGCTTGATTGCTGGACCTTAGTCCCACTCCTGTCTTCTGTTTGCTTTCTGGGACTGACCAAAGTCCTTGTACGTGCTAGTAAACTACTCCATCTGTTGGTCTTGTCTACCATTACTACTCACTTCTGGCTGTGGCTCTTTCTGAACCCATGTCCCTGCCTGCAAAGCTATTTGAAGCTTCAGTTGTCACAGACTGGTTTTAATTAAAGATAGGGAGAAGAGGCCTCTCCCCATCTTAGGCCACATTGGGTCACCTGGGTCTGAAGTGTCACAGGTGTGCCCACACAAAAAATCTTTATAGCTCTTTCTTTTTGCTCCTAAACTCCTGCATGCAAATTTTTTTTTTTTTTTTTTGAGACAGGGTCTCACTTTGTCACCCAGGCTGGGTGGCAATCTTGGCTCACTGCAGCCTCGACCTCCTGGGCTCAAGTGATGCTACCACCTCAGCCCCTCAAATAACTGGGACAACAGGTGTGTGCCACCACATCCAGCTAATTTTTTTTTTTTTTTTTTTTTTTGCATTTTTTGTAGAGACAGAGTTTCGCCATGTTGCCAAGGCTGGTCTCAACTCCTGAGCTCAAATGATCCACCTACCTTGGCCTGCCAAAGTGCTGGGATTTCAGGCGTGATGCATGCAACTCTTTTTTTTTTTTCTTTCTTTTTCTTTTCTTTTCTTTTCTTTTTTTTTTTTTGAGACAGAGTTTTGCTCTCGTTGCCCAGGCTGGAGTACAATGGCTCAATCTCAGTTCACTGCAACCTCCGCCTCCTGGGTTCAAGCGACTCTCCTGCATCAGCCTCCCAAGTAGCTGGGATTACAGGCATGCGCCACCACGCCCAGCTAATTTTGTATTTTCAGTAGAGATGGGGTTTCTCCATGTTGGTCAGGCTGGTCTAGAACTCCTGACCTCAGGTGATCTGCCTGCCTCCGCCTCCCAAAGTGCTGGGATTACAGGCATGAGCCACTGCGACCAGCCTGCATGCAACTTTTAAAAACAAACAAACCAAACTGAAAATCACTCATCTTTAGGAAATAAGTAATAGTTTATCACAGATTCAAAGTGAATTCAACTCATACAACTAGGATTAAATTCAATTCTTGCCCCAAAAGGCAAGAAGTCAGTCAGTCAGTCAGTCAGTCAGCAAATATTTTTGAGTGTCTTCTGTATACTAGATGGTGGGTACACAGTGGTGAGCAAGTTCGTAATTAATTAAATGATTGTACTTTGGGAGGCTGAGCCCAGGAGTTGGAGACCAGCTTGGGCAACATGGCGAGACCCTAATTTTTTTTTTTTTTTTTTTTTTTTGAGACGGAGTCTCGCTCTGCCGCCCAGGCTGGAGTGCAGTGGCCGGATCTCTGCTCACTGCAAGCTCCGCCTCCCGGGTTCACGCCATTCTCCTGCCTCAGCCTTCCGAGTAGCTGGGACTACAGGCGCCCGCCACCGCGCCCGGCTAGTTTTTTGTATTTTTTAGTAGAGACGGGGTTTCACCATGTTAGCCAGGATGGTCTCGATCTCCTGACCTCGTGATCCGCCCGTCTCGGCCTCCCAAAGTGCTGGGATTACAGGCTTGAGCCACCGCGCCCGGCCTGAGACCCTAATTTTTTGTTTTAATTACAAAAAAATGTTTTTAATTACCTGGGCGTGGTGGCACATGCCTGTAGTCTCATCTACTCAGGAGGCTGAGGTGGGAGGATTGCTTGAGCCCGAAGTTTGAGGCTGCAGTGAGCTGTGATTTTGCCATTGCACTCCAGCCTGGGCAATAGAGCTATACTTTGTCTCAAAAAAAAAAAAAAAAATTAAATGATTGCAAATGTCGGGCTGCTATAGAGAGAAATAATAGGTCCAGGTGTGGTAGTTCACGCCCATAATCCCAGCACTTTGGGAGATTGAGGCAGGCAGATCACTTGAGGTCAGGAGTTCAAGACCAGCCTGGTCAACATGGTGAAACCCCATCTCTACTAAAAATACAAAAATTAGCTGGGTGCAGTGGCATGTGCCTGTAATCCCAGCTACTTGGGAGGCTGAGGCAGGATAATCCCTTGAACCCGGGAGGCAGAGGTTGCAGTGAGCCAAAATCGTGCCACTGCACACCAGCCTGGGCGACAGAGCAAGACTCCATCTCAAAAAAAAAGAACAGGTCCTGTGGACAGCTAACCCAGCTAGAGAGGTGTTCCCAAAGATTGGGCTAGAGTAGGATTCCCCTGCCTTGTAGAGTCACCACATAGTGGAGAAGGGAGAAGTGGTACAAGATATGACCATAAAGAGCTAACCTTGACTGTAAGGGCATGGGAAACTAATGAAAGGTTTCAAGCTGGGGAATGAATTTACTGATGAGATTTCATAAGTTTATTAAGTTTAAATGTATCAGTGAAACTTACCTAGAAGTGTTTGAAGGAAATGGGAAATGTAACCATCTTGAGTGACATATAACAGGTGAAATTAAAACCCATCAGTTTCTTACAGGTCTGTCCTATGTTAGAATCCAAACAAATATTTATCCTAAAAAATGAAATGTTAGGCTAGGCACTGTGGCTCATTCCTGTAATCCCAGCACTTTGGGAGGCCGAGGTGGGTGAATCACCTAAGGTCAGGAGTTTGAGACCAGCCTGACCAACATGGTGAAACCCCCTCTCTAATAAAAATACAAAGTCAGGCGTGGTGGCACATGCCTGTAGTCCTGGCTACTCGGGAGGCTGAGCCACGAGAGTTGATTGATCACAAGAAGGGGAGGCTGCAGTGATCCGAGATCCTGCTACTGCACTCCAGCCTCAGCTACAGAGGAAAACTGTCTCAAAAAAGAAAAAAAAAAAAGCACTTAGAAATGTAGGAATAGAAATGAAGTTTCTTAACACAATAAAGGGAATTTTAAAAAAAGAAAATACAGATTCCAGATTACATGTGTTATAAAAAAAACTGATGCAATGAAAACAAAAATCGACAAACGGCATCAAACTAAACAGCTTCTCCACAGCAAAGGAAACAATTAACAAAGTGAACAGACAAACCCACAGAGTGGAAGAAAATATTTGCATGCCATACATCTGATAAGGGATTAATATCCAAAATGTATAAGGAACTCAAACAATTCAACAGCAAGAGAACAAACAACCCGATTTTAAAATGCGCAAGCTGTTCCCATAAGTGGCCTGAGGTGATCTGTGAAATGGTTCGCTGTTCACTTGACCCAGAAAACTCCATGAAATCATGCAAATAAAGAGGTTCAAATCTTCATGTTCACTTTCAGAACACCCATGAGACTGCCCAGGCCATCAAGAGTATGCCTATATGAAAAGCCAGCAAGTGTCCAAAAGATGTCGCTGTATAGAAACAATGTGTACCATGCCAGCGTTCCAAGGGTGGAGTTGGTAGGAGTGCCCAGGCCAAACAGTGGGGCTGGGCACACAGTTGGTGACCCAAAAAGAGTTGAATTTTTGATGTACACACTTAAAAATGCAGAAAGTAATGCTGAACTTAAGGGTTGAGCTATAGATTCTCTGGTCATCAAGGATATTCAGGTGAACAAAGCACCAAAGATGTGCCACCTGACTTCCAGAGCTCATGGTTGGATTAACTCATGCCTGAGCTCCCCCTGCCATATAGAGACAATCTTCACTGAAAAAGAACACCGTGTTCTTAAACCAGAAGAGGAGGTGCCCGGAAGAAAAAACTATCCCAGAAGATACTGAAGAAGCAAAAACTTATGGCACAGGAATAAATTCAGCATAAAATACGTGCAAATAAAAGTTTCAAAAATGAGCAAAAGACTTGAATAGACATTTCTCAAAAGAAGAAATACAAATGGCCAATGAGTTCATGAAAAAATGCTCAACATCATTAATCATCAGGGAAATGCAAATTAAAACCACAACGAGCTGTTGCCTCACACCAATTAGAATTAGAGGCTGAGGTGGGAAGATTGCTTGAGCCCAGGACGTCAAGCCTGCAGTGAGCCAAGATTGCACCACTGCACTTCAGCCTGGGCGACAGACGACAGAGACCCTGTCTCAAAAACAACAACAACAACAACAGCAAAAAAAAAAAAAAAAGAGAGAGAGAGAGTTGAATGCAGTGACATAGTAAGACTTCCAGGACTAAAGTGGAAAAAAAAGTTGTAGAACAGTTCATATATTATGATCCTATCTATGAACAAATAGAACAGTTCATATATTATGATCCTATCTATGAACAAATAAACCACCATAAAACTATATTAGAGTATATGCACATATATGTATGTGAATGCATAGAAACAGGTGTGAAAGAATTCCCACCAGCCATAAACTGTTTTGGGAAGAGGGGTGGGATTGGATGTGGTAGGTCAGTATAGGTAGACTTCCATATTTCACTTTAAATATAGTAGAACATTATGTGCACAGAATATCTAGTATCTGACCTATTCAGGATAAGCAATGTTTCTGGAATTGAAACATCTAACTATAAAATGATAAAAAGAACAAAAAGTAAATGCAAAGTATATTAAACATTTGTTACCACAGATAAATTCATTTTACTTATTGATTCTTGCATGGAAATTGGAGTTGGTAATATCTACTCATGGTCTTTAAAATGACAGAGTAGCCCCGGCCGGGCGCAGTGGCTCACGCCTGTAATCCCAGCACTTTAGGAGGCCGAGGTGGGCAGATCACGAGGTCAGGAGATTGAGACCATCCTGGCTAACACGGTGAAACCCCGTCTCTACTAAAAATACAAAAAATGAGCCCGGTGTGGTGGCGGGCGCCTGTAGTCCAGCTACGTGGGAGGCTGAGGCAAGAGAATGGCGTGAACCTGGGAGGCGGAGCTTGCAGTGAGCCAAGATTGCGCCATTGCACTCCAGCCTGGGTGACAGAGCGAGACTCTGTCTCAAAAAAAAAAAAAAAAAAAAGAAATGACAGAGTAGCTTTCTTAAAAAATATTATTTGTATTTTTTGATAGAGTCTCACTCTGTTGCCCAGGCTGGAGTGCAGTGGTGTGATTCTAGCTTACTGCAGCCTCAGCTTCCTGGGCTCAATCAATCCTGCCTCAGCTTCCTGAGTAGCTGGGATTATAAGTGCACACCACCATGCCCGGCTAATTTTTAAATTTTTTGTAGAGATGGAGTCTCCCCATGTTGCCCAGGCTGGTCTTAAATTCCTAGGTTCAAGTGATCCACCCGCCTCAACCTCCCATAATACTGGGATTACAGACATGAGCCACTGCACCTGCCCAGAGTAGCACTTGACAATGATAAAAATAAAAATCTTAACTTGGCAGGAAATTGTTGGTCTGCTGTGTATGGAAGCAGCAATCATAATCTGAGGTTGTTTTAGAGAGGACAAAGCATCAACTGACTCATCAGTTTCAAGTTGGCTCAATTCAGTTCACACTGGGTGAATTGCATGAATTGGGCCACTGTGTCATTCTCATTTGGTCATTGCACCCAATGGGTCACACTATCAGCATGAGCTCTGCACTGTAGCAAATATTCCTCAGTCATTTCTATAGGGTTATATACTGTATTTAAGTTTCCCTGCATCGCGAAGATGTTTTTAAGTGCAAAGAAAAGTTTGTAAGTATCAGTAAGGTATTATTGACATATGCTTAGTCCACGCCCATCTGACTATGTATAACTAATCTTATAAACTGCATACCTTCTTTTATAATATGTCTTAACCTTTCTTTCTGATTCTTTCTAGGAAGTTACTTTGCAAAAGATGCCATCTATTCCCACAAAAATTGCCCATATGATGCCAAAAACATCGTTATGTTTGTAGCCCGAGTTCTGGTTGGAAATTTTATTGAAGGAAATGTGTCGTACATGAGCCCTCCTCAGCAGTACAACAGCTGTGTGGATACCAGGTTGAATCCCTCCGTTTTTGTCATCTTTGAGAAAGATCAGATTTACCCACAATATGTGATTGAATATACTGATGCAGACAAACACTGCGTGATTAGTTAGAACCGATGAATACAGCGTCAGAAGGATGCCATAACCATTCTGTTCCCTTACAGAACTAAATTGCCCCAGACAGGAGTTAAAGTTTTATATTTTCCTGCCCAGTTATCTAATGCCTTAGATCAGTGGTCCCCAAACTTCACTACACATTTGAATCATCTGGGAAGTTTTAAACAAATTCTGATGCCCAGGTTGCCCCCCATGCCAATGAAATCATTTCTGGGCTTCAGCGACAGGCAGTTGTATTTTTTTTTTTTTTTTTTTGGAGATGGAGCCTCACTCCATTGCCCAGGCTGGAGTGCTGTGCCGCAATCTCGGCTCACTGCAACCTCTGCCTCCCGGATTCAAGCAATTCTCCTGCCTCAGCCTCCCAAGTAGCTGGAACTACAGACACACACTGCCACGCCCAGCTAAGTTTTTGTATTTTTTTAGTAGAGACAGGAATTCACTGTGTTGCCCAGGCTGGTCTCAAACTCCTGAGCTTAGGCAATCCGCCCGCCTTGGCCTCCCAAAGTGTTAGGATTACAGGCGTGAGCCACCACGCCCTGCTGGCAGTCGTATTTTTTAAAGTCCTTCTGATGATTCCAATGTGTTGGAAAGTTTGTCTTGTCTCAGATGTAACTGGTAAAGTTTGATTTCTAAATTTTCTGTAATTGCAGCAACCTTTCCCTCCTGTCTACCCTTTTAGTTTACTGTATGCCATGGTTTTGTTTTGGTTACATTGAAAGAAAGGTTAATTTGGAAAATTTGGGAGAAATCTAAACATGCCTATTAAGGATATAAGACATTACAGCTTTAGAAGAAAGATTATGAAAAACTGGGAAGAAAATGCTTAAGGACATGCTAGGGAAAGAAAAGTAAAGTTGAAATGCTATTGCAGACATAGCTGCAGTACTGTACCTCATCGTTCTGATGAAACTGATTTGGAGCACCCATTTCTTTATCGCTACATTTATTTAGGGGACCAGCTCCATCCAGGCTCACTCTCTCTGGAATGCGGTAATAAGAGCTGGCAAGTATGGCTCAGAGAGAAGCAACCAACTGGAGTTAATTGCCCATTTGGGCTCTTTGTATAATTATGGCAAAGTAGACATTTATGTTCTAATTAATATGATTACAGAGAAGGCTTTTTCTCGGGTCAGGCTTTTCATGAAAGTATTTTGAGAACAATGAATTGCAATAACCAGCTTCACACAAGCATAACTGATAAATGCGAGTGCTATTGTAGTCTTGGCAAATGAGCCAAGAACCTAGGAGCAGGGCCGTTCCTACTGAAGGACGGGCCCCCGACGGGGATGACATTTGTTTCCTGGTGAGCACAGAATCAGAACAAAGAACAATATCCCAAAGAGGCCCTGTGCTTACCAGGAGCTTCTTTTTCCAAATGTAATGGATGATATGGAATTGTAGTACCATCGGTTTTTACTTAGAGCCCTTGACGTGCTTGGACCAATATTTCCTTCCTTCTTATGAACCAGCTTTTTCCTTCTGATTTTCCCTTTTCAACATTCCTTACCAGTCACTAAAGTTTCCTGTAGTAATTTCTTCTAGCAGACATGTTATAAGTCAGATTTCACTAGCATCAGAGTTGATTTTATATTAGTCAGATTTTGGATCATCACAGAGATCTCCAAACTCCTTGGCTTAAACGGCTCCACCAGTAAAAAAATTAGAGAGAGATTTTTTAGAGTAGAGTTATTTGCTGGGAGGGTTACCACAAATGCTTATTCTCATTGACTTATTTCTTTCATGGTAGCTTTCGTTTTGGAGCGTTCATTTTCTGAACTTGACCCTCACATTGTAGGGGCGCAGTTTGTCCAACTCTTTCCAACAGCCCATTAGACACCACTAGCTGGATATTTCACAGGCATCTTTGATTCAACATGTCCAAAGTGGAACTCTCCATCTACTTCCCTCACATGAATCTGTTCCTCTCCCAGGATCTGTATGTAAGTGAATAGCATCACCATCTACCCATTGGCTCAAACAGAAATCCGGAAGTCATCTTTGACTCCTTCCTCTCCCTCCTGATAAACATCTAAGCAGTTTCTAAATCTAGTTTTACCTTTTAAATATCTCTGTTCCCCTTCTAAGTTGTTTGCTGTGTTTTCTTCAGAGCAAGAAGGTTATATTTTTTAAAATTTACTTAGTAATGCACATGCAAAACATAAATCAAGTCTTCAGGATAAAGTTCAAAACCGCTGTCGTGGCCCCATGTGATCTCTCCCTCCCCTACCCCTCTATCATTTAGTTTCTTCTGCACAAGCCACTCTGGCTTTCTTTCAGTTTTGTGGTTCCCATTTTTAGCTAGTTCAGTGGTTCTCAATGGGCATTTCTGCCTTTTTTTTTCTAAATGACAAATACAAATACATCTTCTTTATTATCCTCCAAATCCAATTCAGAGGTAATATGCTCCACCTACACACAATTTTAGAAATAAATTAAAAATTAAATAAAACTAATATTAACATAAAGAGGAAAAAAAAGGTACCTAACTTGGGTAAAACTGTAACTGAAGACCTAATGAAGTAGTCAGATGCTTACAACTATTTATAATGCATCAATTTGAACTTAGAAGGTAGGAGATCAGTCCCTATGCGGGAAAATGTAAAAGCAGGGATACGGGTGGACATTAGAATAAAAACTAGGGATACAGTAACTTCTTTGCATATGACAATACTTATTTGTATATAAGAGAAAGAACGAAATAACCTTTATTGAAATAAAGATACTATGCAAGAAAATGTACAGATTGTCGAAGTGGAGAAAGTGAGGATATATTCTTGCAGACGAGCTATATGTCATACATGAATGTCTGGTGAGACATTCAAAATTCGTATAGGGTGCAGAATAATTTCTTATTGTGAGGAACTGTCCAGTGTATTGCAAGATGTTCTGCATACTCGGCTCTCACATACTAAATGCTGGTAGCGCACCCACCCCCACGCCCAGTCATGGTGACAACCACAAACCCTATCAGATCTATTCACCCTTTTCAGAGCAGATATTTTGTAACATTCTCTTTGCTGTCCTGAAATGACTCATAGATAATACAATCTACTTACACACATGAATTTCTTAAAAAATCAATTTAATGCCCTAACTCTCTTATTAAGGAGAAATAGAAAAGAAGAAATTTATAATGAAAAGAAGATGAATTTCATTATGTAAATGCTCAGGCATGACTCCGCTGTTTGAAACAGACAGATGTTTACTCTTCCTTGTAATGAGTAGGTTTGGATTTAAGAGCCGATTAGCGGCTACTTCCTGTAAACAAGTACAGGAAAATGAAACTAGAGGGATGGGGGACACTAGAATGAAAACCAGTGTTAGGGTAAAGTCAAAACAGACCATATACATAATCTGTGTATGGGAAAAGAAAGAGCGAAGTTACCTTACTTAAAGATAATAGGACAAGACAAATTACAGATTGTCTCAGAGAAAACAAATGAGTTACTCTCTCGGACAAGCTGTAGGTCCTACATAAATGTCCAGCAGGACATTAGACAGTCGTACAGGGTACAGAATAATTCTTCGTTGTGTGGCACTAACCCACACACTGCAGGACATCATTCTCCCTGGCTGCATCCACTCAGTGCCGGGAGTAGTCCCCAGTTATTATGAAACCACCAACAACCCACTGACCATAGTGAGAACCACAGATTTTTTTCCACTGACCTAGCGAATATCTAGCATCCTTAGATTGACTCAACTGTTACTTCCCTAAGGAGTCCTTCTATAGAATAGGTCAGATACTTGCCTCCCGAACTCCTTATTTTTAAAATACTTGGCGCCTTGCTTTGATAATTTGTATTATGTATCCAAACTGAAATTATCTGCTTTCCGCATTAGAATGTAAGCCCCCTGAGGGGTGAGTCAGTCTGTCTTGTTCGCTGTGCCACGCCTGATGCCCAGCCCAGCAGCATGCTTTGTACACTGATATATTGGGTAAATTTTGTTGAATAAATTAAGCTCAACTATTTATATTTCAATAGTTGAGTTGTATTGCTTCTTGTTCTTCAAGCTTAATTTGTACTGTCTAATAAAAAGAGTTAAATAATTTGGTTCTATTGCCTTTATTTGATCTATTTCTAGGTATCTCCAAAAACATCATCAACTGCAGACACCAGTTATTCAATGGGAGAGAGATGATGAGTTTTGCCCCTTCCAGCTTTATCATTCCAGGGCTCAATGACCAAGTCACCTGGGCAAGGCACGGTGGTGGTGATGGCCCCCACATCTTTTGTCTGGGGATCAGAGAGGGAAGGGCTGAAAGCTGCTAACATACCTTTCTTCCTTTGGTCTCAGGGGTGTGAACAGGGCCAGGTTGAGGCACAAAAGTTAAAAATATAAATGGTGATAAGCAGAATTACCGTATCAGCCATTCCTCCTTCAAAAGCCCTTCCCTACTCATTACCTTTTTTTTTTTTTTTTTTTTGAGATGGAGTCTCACTCTGTCACCCAGGCTGGAGTGCAGTGGCGCAATCTCGGCTCACTGCAACCTCCACCTCCTGAGTTCAAGCAATTCTCCTACCTCAGCCTCCTGAGTAGCTGGGATTACAGGCACCTGCTACCACACCTGGCTAATTTTTGTATTTTTAGTGTAGATGAAGTTTCACCACGTTGGCCAGGCTGGTCTTGAATTCCTGACCTCAGGTGATACACCGGCTTCGGCCTCCCAAAGTGCTGGGATTACAGGTGTGAGCCACCTCACCCGGCCTCAGTATCTTTTTTAATCACAAAGCTTTCAGTGGGAAGGGAGCAGGGAGAGAGTGAGGGAAATGGAGAGGGAGAGCAAGTTCTATGGCAGCAGAGATTTGATAAAGTGAAGGTAAAACTGCCATTTGACTTGGACCTCAATATAAATAAAGCATGGTGTAGCAAAGTCATTGCTGTCAAAGCACCTAGATTCAAACACGCAAAAATGCTATCAAACCAAGCATGAGCAGATCTTGGAGTTTTTTGATTATTTTTTTCTATGAGTTTATTTACTTTGTCATAGTGCACCCAAGTAAACCTGCCATTATCTAGTTTCTGGTGGATTCCTCAGTCCAGCATTTGGTAGAAATGAAGCTATGGCTGGGTGCGGTGGCTCACGCCTATAATCCCAGCACTTTGGGAGGCTGAGGCAGGTGGATCACGAAGTCAAGAGATTGAGACCATCCTGGCCAACATGGTGAAACCCTGTCTCTACTAAAAATACAAAAATTAGCTGGGCGTGGTGGCGCACACCTGTAGTCCCAGGTACTTGGGAGGCTGAGGCAGGAGAATGGCTTGAACCCGGTAGGTGGAGGTTGCAGTGAGTCAAGACTGCCACTGCACTCCAGCCTGGGTGACAGAGCAAGACTCTGTCTCAAAAAAAAAAAAAAAAAAAAAAAGGAAAAGAAAAAAGAAATGAAGCTACATAGCAACCACTTTCCACTCATACCCTCATACCTTAGCTACTGTAAAGAGAACTGCCATGAAAGGCAATACTTAGTTGAGTGCTAAGTGTGTGTGTCCAGCGCCATGGGGGCCATGTTCTGGGACATGTTTTGGAAAGAGTTCAGGGGATAACAGGCAGGTTTCATTTAGAAGGTTAAGACCAGAGCGGATGAATTTGTAACAGTGATATCAGTGTATGTCCCCAGAGTGACTGGCTGCAAAGCTCGTGCTACACATGCCTGCCTGAGTGACCATAAGCTTGAGAATGAGCTTCAGAATCAGAGTGGGAGGAGACATCAGAACGTTCCAGGAAGTGCTTAAATCTTAAAAGCTCCAATTCTAAAATACCACCCCCAATCTCAACCTCCTGTTTTCTCTTTCCATTCCCTTGTGAACCTGCCCGGCGTCTAATGTCACCCTCTTCTTCCTGAAAAACCCACACGCTTCAACAGTCTGCTCTGGGATCTTTCCTTTTTACCCCTCTATGCACTTCCCCATAAATGGTCTTATTTATTCCCAGATTCAAATGTCACACACACTGACTCCAGGATCTAAACCTCTGCTGAGGAGTCAGATAACCTGTGCATGGTGTCACGGCTACTGAGTAACAGAACCAAGATTCTAAACCCGGAAGTTCAGCTGCAGAGTCTGCAGGTTAAGTGTGTATCTGTAGGAACAGTCTTGACCTCTCTCACCTTCCCACCCTTCCCCCATTAACTCGTGCATTTACTCTTGGAGTCTTCTCCACACTCTGCCTCATAGTCTTCCTCTCCACTCAAAATCCCCCCTTTTCCTTCAGTATTCACTGTGGTCAACCCATGCAACACCCCTAGCCTTAGATGTCATTAACACTTGTCTTCGCTGTCCTCACTATTCGGGGAATCAACATCGATCACTCCACTGTCATCAGTCGCAATTACTCTAGAACTGCTTTCTTTTTTTTGAGACAGAGTCTTGGCCGGGCGCGGTGGCTCAAGCCTGTAATCCCAACACTTTGGGAGGCCGAGACGGGCGGATCACGAGGTCAGGAGATCGAGACCATCCTGGCTAACCCGGTGAAACCCCGTCTCTACTAAAAAATACAAAGAAAAACTAGCCGGGCGAGGTGGCGGGCGCCTGTAGTCCCAGCTACTCGGGAGGCTGAGGCAGGAGAATGGCGTAAACCCGGGAGGCGGAGCTTGCAGTGAGCTGAGATCCGGCCACTGCACTCCAGCCTGGGCGACAGAGCGAGACTCCGTTTCAAAAAAAAAAAAAGAGACAGAGTCTTGCTCTGTCTCCCAGGCTGGAGAGCGATGGTGTGATCTCAGCTCACTGTAACCTCTGCCTCTGGGGTTTGAGCGATTCTCCTGCCTCAGCCTCCCAAGTAGCTGAGATTACAAGCGCCCACCACCATGCCCGGCTAATTTTTAGTAGAAATGGGGTTTCAACATGTTGGCCAGGCTGGTCTTGAATTCCTGACCTCAATTGATCCTCCTGCCTCAGCCTCCCAAAGTGCTGGGATTACAGGCATGAACCACCACATCTGGTCTAGAACTGCTCTTTCTGAAATCCCAAACCTCTATATTCTACCCCTGACCCCAGCCTGCTTTTTAGCTCTCTTGCCTTCCTACATTTCGTACATTGTCTCTCTCTGCTCACATACAGCCCCTTGCTGTCTTCCCTCCTCCCTTACCTAGTCTCCAGCCCATTGTTCAGCCCCTGGCCACTATTTCTTTTCTTCTCTCTCTCTTTTTTTTTTGAGACAGGGCCTCACTCTGTCTCCCAGGCTGGAGTGTAGTGGTGAGATCTCAGCTCACTGCAGCCTCCGCTTCCCAGGTTCAAGTGATTCTCCCACCTCAGCCTCCCGAGTAGCTGAGATGACAGGTACCCACTGCCATGCCTGGCTAATTTTTAGTAGAGATGAGGTTTCAATATGTTGGCCAAGCTGGTCTCGAACTCTTGACCTCAGGTGATCCTCCTGCCTTGGCCTTCCAAAGTGCTAGGACTACAGGCATGTGCCACCACACCTGGCTAATTTTTGTAATTTTGGGTACAGACAGGGTTTCACCATGTTGCTAAGGCTGGTTTTGAATCCCTGACCTCAGGTGATCCACCTGCTTTGGCCTCCCAAAGTGGTGGGATTATAGGCATGAGTCACTGCACCCAGCCCCCGATCACTTTCAATTCATACTTTCAATCATCCAGAACCTTGGACCTTAAGTCTCATCCACTGGCAAAACCTAACAGTGAATCAATCAAATTCTGTTCTTACACCTTGAGAGCTTTTAGGAGAATTGCAGCACTGTTTGGATCCATGCCATTACCAATCTGTGGCCTTGACAAGGCCCTCCCCATACCCACTGGTCCTACCTGTCAGCCTTCTCCCCATTCCACAAGTCAGCTTTGTCAAGCCTTTATGGTCTCCTCAAGTGACTCTCCACCACCCATTCTTGGTCTTGCCTTAAACTTAAAAAGACAAAACAAAACAAATAGATGCTCTAATCCTTGTCTCCTTTCCTGTTGTGTGAATGGAAGAAGCATCTCCCCTCCTGGAGGACGTTAGTTCCTCTGACCTCTCCCATTCTCTCTCACTGCCTATGGACATCCCCCACGGATTACCATTCCCCTTTCCTTTATATTCTTTCTTTTTTTCTTCTTCCTTTTCTTTCCTTTCCCTTCCTTCCTATCTTTTTTCTGTTGCCCAGGCTGGAGTACAGTAGCACGATCTTGGCTCACTGCAGCCTCTGACCTCCTAGACTCAAGCAATCCTCCCACCTCAGCCTCCTAAGTAGCTGGGACTACAGGCACATGCCACCATGCCTAGCTAATTTTTGCATTTTTAGTAGAGATGGGGTTCTACCATGTTGCCCAGGCGGATCTCAAACTCCTGCGCTCAAGTGATTCTCCTGCCTCAGCCTCCCAAAGTGCTAGGACTGCAGGCATGAGCCACTACGCCTGGCCTCCTTTTCAACTTTCCCTTCTTACTGGCTCTTTCTTTTCTTTTTGTTTTGTTTTTGAGATGGAGTTTCTCTCTGTCCCCCAGGCTGGAGTACAGTGGCACAATCTTGGCTCACTGTAAGCTCCGCCTCCCGGGTTCACGCCATTCTCCTACCTCAGCCTCCCGAGTAGCTGGGACTACAGGTGCCCGCCACCATGCCCGGTTAATTTTTTGTATTTTTAGTAGAGACGGGGTTTTACCATGTTAGCCAGGATGGTCTCGATCTCCTGACCTCGTGATCTGCTCACCTTGGCCTCCCAAAGTGCTGGGGATTGCAGGCGTGAGCCACCGCGCCCGGCCTTGCTGGCTCTTTCTACTCAGTATGTAACTATGCTTGTCTCTCCTATAATAAAATACCTTTCTCAGTCTCGAGTCTTCCTCTTATTATTACCTTACTTACTTTTAGAAGTAGTCTAAAGTCCCGAATTTTTCCTTTCTTCTTTTTTTAACCTACAGAAATCTACCTTTTCTCGTTACTCCTCTGAAATAAACTTGCCTAGGTTATCACTGCCTACAAGCTTTCCCTTGTCGGAAAGCTTCTCCCTGTAGTATCTCACCATGCTGATCACTTCCTCCTTGAAACTCTCTCCTCTGCATGTCCATGAATGACTCTCATTTTTCTCTAACCTCTCCTTATCAGTTTATATGTTAGGCTATGTTCCCTCAGGAGCAATCAGACAAGGGTTGAATGCACGCAGTTTACTTGGGAGATCCTAAGAAACACTCGCAGGGGAATGGGGAGGTGGGGCAGGGAAAGGAAGACTGTAAGGGGAGTGCTAATGAGCAGGGGTGGCTGTGGGCAACCCGGGTTCAGTTCCACTGAGGAAACACTGGGACACCATGGAATGTACACCTCCAAGTGGTTCCACATGAAGAATAATTGAGTTGGGCTGTTTGATCCATTGCTGGGGAGGAAAAACTTTTCCTGAACCCTCTTAGGTTCAGTTCTGAGGGGCTGCAAATTTGACAAGAGAAAAAATATATATGCATACGGCAGTGCACAAAAGAAGTGATGATGATTTATTTACCTAACTTAATAGGGGAGAAGAGGGGGGGCAAAAAGACTCCTGTGGGAAGAACGAAGGGAGATAAGGAAGTTTGTGATCATGTTTGTTGATGCAGGTGCACATGGTCTTCTATTTTATGTTCATAAACTCCTGGAGAGGGGATGAATGGCAGCCTCATTCCCAGAAGCTTCTGCTTTTACTGAAATAAAGGAAGCTTCGAGAAGGCTTCTTTTTGCCTCTTTTGAATCTTAAATATCTTTAGTTTAAAATAATCCTCATGCCAACTTTGGGGTTGAGAGTGCATCGTCAAACCAATTCCCCAGCATCCCTGGATGAGGGCTCTTCCTGGAGGTGTTGGCTCCTTGGTAATTGTAGCCTGCCTTTCCTGCTGGCTGCTTGCTCCTTCTGTTGGAAAAAGCTTAGGCAGCGAGTTCAGGAACAAATGCTGAGTGCCAAGGGGACGCAGGCTACTGCCTATTCTTCTCTTCCCCCACTTGCTTATTTAATGTGAGTATTTGCCAAGGTTCTTTCCCCCACCTCCGCTTTTTCACACTCTCCATTTTTGCCAGGTGATCTTATCAACTCTCAGTTACCTAACACTCTGATGTAACACAAATCCACATCCCTTCCCTTCTCATGTCCCTCAAGGTCTAGACCTGTATACCGAATACACCTGCCTGTTGAGCATCTTACCTTGGGTTGTCCACTGCAAACTCAACATAAATAATATTGGGGTTGTAGTCCCTCAAATCCTGTTTATTTTCTGTTATTCCCCACCTTGTCTTGCTTTTCTAGAAATCCATTCTTCTCATTTCTGCCAGGGTTTTTTCTAAAACACCTATCCTACAATATGGCCAGGTACTATTTTAGGTGGTAGGGATACAGCAATGAACAAAACAAGGTTCCTGCTTTCATGAGCCTGAATTCTATAGCCAAATATATAAAACAATAAACAAGAAAAATATCAGTGGTAAGTTCCATGCAGACTGGGGAGCTACTTTTGATTTGAGAGGTCAGGAAAGGTTTTGCTGAAGAGAAGACATTAAAGCTCAGAGCTGAGTGACACACCTTGAGTGGCATTCAGGAGACATCCACACTTCCCAGATGAAGATCCTTTAGTGACTTCCCAAAGTTCTCGGGATATAAGTCCATATTTCACAGCATGGCAGCGAAGGTCTTCTGGTATCTGGCCTATTGTCTTCCTCTCCAGCTTCTTTACATCACACGACATTAATGCATTTAAACCTCACAAGCACCTTGTAAAACAGCAGCTAAGCTGGCTGAGTTCTCTGATGGTCTGATTCATCTTTGTACTGTCACTGCGTTAGTAGTTGGCCCAACAAATGTTCATTAAACAAGCAAGGTGTTGGACAAAAAGCATGGATGCTTAAGGCAGGTCTAGACTGGCGCTCAACAAAAATAAGGTAATTCACATTTGCAATTTAAAATTTCCTCGTAGCTACATTAGGAAAGTAGAAGCAACACATGAAGTTGTCGTAATATTTTATTTATCCAAATATATCCAAAATATTATCAGTTTAACATGTGATTCATATAAAGTTAATGAGATATTTTACATTCTTTTTTTCATTCTCAGTCTTCAAAATCTAGTGTGTTTCTCACACTTACATCACATCTCAATTCGGACTAGCCACTTTCCAATAAAGCTCAGCAGTCCCGCGGGGTGGCTCACGCCTGTAATTCCAGTGCTCTGGGAGGCGGGGGCAGGTGGAGCGCTTCAGGAGTTCGAGACCAGCCTGGGCAACATGGGGAGACCCCGTTTCCACAAAACAAAACAAAAACCAAAAAAATTAGTGGTGTGAACCTTTGGTCCCAGCTACGCAGGAGGCTGAGGTGGGAGGATCGCTTGAGCCCAGGAGTTCCAGGCTGCAACAAACTATGATAGCGCCACTGCACTCCAGCATGGGCGATAAAGTGAGACCTTGTCTCCAAAAATAAAAATAAAAACAAAAATACAACAACAACAACAACAAATTCCAGAAGTGCTCAGCAGCCACATGTGGCTAGTGGCCACCTCCCCAGAAGCAGCCCGGCCACTCACCACCTACCACTTTTTACCTATTTCACCTTCTCCGAAGGCCTCCCTAGCACTACCAGTTGTTGTCTTACTTCTTGGCGAGTCCTTTGTGACTCCCACTATACAAGCCCCTCAAGGCCAGGCCTCACCCTGAACGGCGCCCGGGCACAGCAGACGCTCCATCAACGCTGTCCCCGCCAGAGTCCGCGTCCAGGGGATCCGCAGGCCCCGTACTCTGTTTCCACGCGCCAGGGCCGCCCCTCGCCCGGCCTCCCGCAGGCCCACCCCTCGCCAGGCCCAGGCCCAGGCCCATCCCCGGAATGTTCGCTGGAAATCGTGGACGTGACTGGGAGGAGCCTGCCCGCCCCGGCTCGCTCTCGGCGCCGCGCGCACAGGGTCCGCGCCAGCGACCATGGCGGAGCCCACGGTGTGCTCCTTCCTCACCAAGGTGCTGTGCGCCCACGGCGGCCGCATGTTCCTGCGGGACCTGCGCGGCCACGTGGAGCTGTCGGAGGCCAGGCTCCGGGACGTGCTGCAGCGCGCCGGGCCCGAGCGTTTCCTGCTGCAGGAGGTGGAGACCCAGGAGGGCCTCGGGGACGCGGAGGCCGAGGCGGCGGCCGGCGCGGTGGGCGGTGGCGGCACCTCCGCCTGGAGGGTTGTGGCCGTGTCCTCTGTGCGCCTCTGCGCCCGCTACCAGCGCGGCGAGTGCCAGGCCTGCGACCAGCTGCACTTCTGCCGCCGGCACATGCTGGGCAAGTGCCCCAACCGGGACTGCTGGTGAGAAGGCGACGGCGGGGGGGACTGTGGGCGCTGGCCGCTGGCCTGGCCGTCCGGCTGGAAGCGGGAGCGACGGGAAGCGGGGCTTCGTCCCGGCCGGGGCCGGGGACGCGGGGCTGGACGACCCCCTCCCGCAGGCCCTTCCCGGGACGGCCTCCCCCGCACTCCCAGCAGCTGGGCGGAAAGGCGCGAAGGTCCTCTCCATGGAGACGGCTCTACCGCCCCCGCTAGAAAAGTTGCTGCCCCCGCCCCCCCGGATCCTGCGCGACGCGGCCGGGTTAAATCCGGACTGGGACGTTGGAGTTCACTTACTCCGGTGATCTTTGGCGGGAGGTGGGGGGCAAGGGGCGTCTGAGGATCCCGTGAGATCCCTGGACCCTTTATCCGGAAATCGCCCGTTCCCCCATACCCACACACTTTTGCAGAAACGGGTCTGCGCCCTCTAGGTTTAACAGCGCTGAGCCAGTCCCACCCCAGGAAACAGGGCTGGAGGGCTTGGGTGAGGCCCTGTGGTTCCTGACTGCCAGAGCTGGGGTTCGGGGCTGCCTCCTGACCCCAGGCTGTGCTTCACATCCCCGAATTTTCCTTGGTTGTCTCTAGCCACACACACCGCCAAAGCGGTGCTGGGGATAGGGGCGCTTTCTTTTTAACGTTGGTGGACTGTGGGGGTGGGCAGCTGTTGCCGGGGAGAAGGCCAGGTACAGTCGCCTACAGAACAGATGCGCATCCTCAGGCGAAGTGCGAGGTGGGCGACCCTTGGCTTCAAAGCATTCCTACTGAAAATTCAAATGACCCTGGGAACGGAGTTGCTTCAACTCAACTTTCTTATTTTCCATCAGTGCTTATTAGGCCATGCTATCCCCGGTTTCATGAAAATTTTTCAACTTCACATGTATTAAATAAATTGAAAGCTGTTCAAGGCAAGGAATTGGACAGACTGGTCCTTCTTCACTTGGGCATCTGACCGAGGACTTTGTTCTTTTAGGTCTACCTGTACCCTTTCCCATGATATCCACACACCTGTCAACATGCAGGTGCTGAAAAACCATGGACTTTTTGGTCTCAATGAAGCCCAGCTTCGGATCCTGCTTTTGCAGAATGACCCTTGTCTTTTACCAGAGGTGAGTCACCGAGGAGTCACCCTCATGTCACATTCGTTACAAGTACTTTCCCCATTTACTTTTCTTTTGGCTTTAGATATTTTAATTGCTTTGAAGCAACATGATTCAGTTTCACACGCTTTAAAGGTACCCTTTATAATTGCTATCATGGCAAAATAGTATATTTGTTTGGGTTTAGCCATATACAAAGAAGTTTTAAAAACAAAATAGTACAAATCCAAAGAGAAAATTGGAACATCAATTAAGACCACCAATTAAAAGTAAGATTTTCTTTTTTTTTTTTTTTTTGAGGCGGAGTCTCACTCTGTTGCCCCCAGGCTGGAGTGCAGTGGCGCGATCTCGGCTCACTGCAAGCTCCGCCTCCCGGGTTTACGCCATTCTCCTGCCTCAGCCTCCCGAGTAGCTGGGACTACAGGCGCCGCCACTACGCCCGGCTAATTTTTTGTATTTTTAGTAGAGACGGGGTTTCACTGTGTTAGCCAGGATGGTCTCGATCTCCTGACCTCGTGATCCGCCCGTCTCGGCCTCCCAAAGTGCTGGGATTACAGGCTTGAGCCACCGCGCCCGGCCGCTAAAAGTAAGATTTTCTAATCTAGCACAGTGATGCTGTCATAGACACCTCTACTTGGCCAGAAGAGGGATGGAAAGAAGGGAAGATGTTGAAAAAACAGAGGATAGTTCATAATTGTGGCCCGATTTTAACTCTAAGGCATTTCAGAGTCTAGAATGGAAGATAGCCACAAGACTAGAGGTAGGAGCTGGAGCCTTTGGTGCAGGTGGCAGAGGCTGCTCTCAAGGCTGCAGAATCTGTACCCCGAAGGCAGTCCTGGAGTTGATCTCAGGAACAAGGAGGTTTCTTCCTGACATGCGTAACCTGTTTCATTTCTTCGAGCACTGAAGCCAAGTCTGGTACGTCATGGTTTTGAGCCAGATGCATTCCAGCCAACCATGTTGCCTGAAATAGATCCAAGCAGTAGCTGAAGCAGGTTATTGGCAGAAAGGGTGAGGAGGGTGTCTGCAGCTATGAGGCTGGGTCCAGTCCTTCCTCTCTCAGAGAGGAGGTGTGCTGCTGCTGCTATTTGCCTTTTAATTTTATGTACTTTTTGATTTATAGAAGTTTAGTATTTTTATTTTGTCAAATCTATCGAATTTTTTTTGGTGTACTCTTTTTTGGGGTGTATCCTGGGCCCAGCCTCACCTTGTCATATTAGACTACTTAAGTGTTTTGTGAGCAGCTGAGGGGTTGGTTGCACTAACAACAGGAGCCTCCCCCCTGCCTCCACTTGTTCCCATCACCTGGGACTGGAAGTAGGTGACATATGGCACAAAACGTGACCATGTGGACAGCAGGGACCATGGAAAAACACAGTGCATGAGGCATGAATGGTGCCTCACATCTCTTGTATGAAATGCCTGATGATTGCTTTTACCACTCTCTCAATAAAAAAGACAGTAGACAAATAAGTTTCATGCTGGTGCATTAATGGACAAATTTCTAGAAAAATATAGCTCGTCAAAATGGGTTCAAGAAGAAATGGAAAGCCAAAATAGTCTCATAAAAAATTTTAAAATAAAAGCATTAAACACATCTCAAAGCATTAGAAGGCTTGTACAAGAAAACATCAGACTTACATAGTTTTTTTTTTTTTTTGAGACAGGGTCTTACTCTGTTACACAGGCCAGAAGTACCTTGGCTCACTGTTGCCTCTGCCTCCTGAGTTCAAGTGATTCTCCTACCTCAGCCTCCTGAATAGTTGGGACTATAGGCATGTGCCACCATGCCCAGCTAATTTTTGTACTTTTTGGTGGAGACAGCATTTCACCGTGTTGGCCAGGCTGGTGTTAAATGCCTGACCTCAAGTGATCCCCCTGCCTCAGCCTCCCAAAGTACTGGGATTACAGGTGTGTGAGCCACTGCCTGGCCAGGCTTACGTAGTTTTACAGTTGAATTCTATCAAATTTTTGTCTGTATTGAAGTATAGTTGACAAAAATTTTATATTTACAGTGTATAATGTGATGTTTTAATATATTTACATTGTGAATTGATTGCAATGATTAAGCTAATTAGCATACCATTACTTCACATAGCTATTATTTTTTGGGTGTGGTAAGGACAGCAATTTTTAGGTATACAGTATGTTATTTTTTTTTTTTTTTTTTTTTTGAGACGGAGTCTCGCTCTGTCGCCCAGGCTGGAGTGCAGTGGCGCGATCTCGGCTCACTGCAAGCTCCGCCTCCCGGGCTTACGCCATTCTCCTGCCTCAGCCTCCCGAGTAGCTGGGACCACAGGCGCCCGCCACCTCGCCTGGCTAGTTTTTTGTATTTTTTAGTAGAGACGGGGTTTCACCGTGTTCGCCAGGATGGTCTCGATCTCCTGACCTCGTGATCCGCCCGTCTCGGCCTCCCAAAGTGCTGGGATTACAGGCTTGAGCCACCGCGCCCGGCCTCAGTATGTTATTTTTTTAAAAATTTCTTTTCTTTTTCTTTTTTTTTTTTTTTTTGAGATGGAGTCTCACTTTGTCATCCAGGCTGGAGTGCAGTGGCGCGATCTCTACTCACTGCAAGCTCCGCCTCCCGGGTTCACGCTGTTCTCCTGCCTCAGCCTCCAGAGTAGCTGGGACTACAGGCACCTGTCATCATGCCCAGCTAATTTTTTGTATTTTTTTTAGTGGAGATGGGGTTTCACCATGTTAGCCAGGATGGTCTCGATGTCCTGACCTCATGATCCGCCTGCCTCGGCCTCCTAGAGCGCTGAGATTACAGGTGTGAGCCACTGTGCCTGGCCATTACGTTATTATTAACTACAGTCACCATGCTGTACGGTAGATTTCCAGAAATTCATCCTGTCTAATTGAAACTTTGTTCCCTTTGAGTTACATATCCCTATTCTCCTTAATTCTAACAAATCTGTAAGGAACAGGCTGTTCCAATATTTGGAGTAGGTCTAGGATCTATTTTTCATGATCTCCAATTCTTGAACCACTATCATACTAAAGTAGTTTACCTTTCATTTTTAAAGTTTATTTATTTACTCTTTTTGAGACATGGTCTCGCTGTGTTGTCCCGGCTGGAGTGCAGAGACAGGGTTTTGCCATGTTGCCCAGGCTGATCATAGCTCACTGCAACCTTGACCTCCTGGGCTCAAGCAATCCTTGCATTTCAGCCTCTCTAGTAGCTGGGACTACAGGTGTTCATTACCACACCCAGCTACTTTTTTTTTGTTTTGTTTTTTGAGACTGACTCTTGCTCTGTCACCTAGGCTGGAGTGCAGTGGTGTGATCTTGGTTCACTGCAATCTCCAACTCCCTGGTTCAAGCGATTCTCCTGCCACAGACCCCTGAGTAGCTGGGATTGCAGGCGCTCGCCACCATACCCAGCTAATTTTTTGTATTTTGAGTAGAGATGGGGTTTGTCGTTTTGGCCAGGCTGGTCTTGAACTCCTGACCTCAAATGATCCGCCCACCTCGGCCTCCCAAAGTGCTGGGATAACAGTTGTGAGCCACAGTGCCCGGCCTCCAGATACTTTTTTTTGTTTTGTTTTGTTTTTGTTTGTTTTGTAGATAGAGTCTCGCTCTGTCACCCAGACTGGAGTGCAGTGGCGTGATCTTAGTTCACTGCAACCTCCGCCTCCCAGGTTCAAGCAATTCTCGTGCCTCAGCCTCCCGAGTAGCTGGGACTACAAACATGTGCCACCATGCCTAGCTAATTTGTTGTGTTTTTAGTAGAGACAGGGTTTCGCCATGTTGCCCAGACTGGTCCGAAACTCGTGAGTTCAGGCAATCTGCCTGCCTCGGCCTTCCAAAGTGTTAGGATTACAGGTGTGAGCTGGTGTGCCCCGCCTACTTTTTAAATTTTTTTGTAGAGACAGGGTCTTGCTGTGTTGCCTAGGCTGGTCTCGAACTCCTTGGCTGAAGCGGTTTGCCATCCTTGGTCTCCCAAACTGCTAGGAGTACAGCCGTGAGCCACTGTGCCTGGCTGATTTTGTTTGCTTGTTTAATCAATTCGTGTTTCCTTTTCCAGATAAGCTTTAGAATCACTTAAATTCCTAAAAGTATTTTAAAGGAATTCTTTGAGAAGGGTAGGAATTGCATTAAAGTTATGAATTTATTTTAGAAAATTGGCATCACAATTCTAAATAGGATGCTATTTCGTTTTAAACCAGGTCGTCTGTGTCTTGTAGGGTTTCCCATATTTTAGATTTGACTGATTACATTCCTGCAGTAGTATTTAACATGTTCCTGTATCCCTCAAATTTTGGTCAGGTTTAGGATTTATTTTACTTTATTTTATTTATTTATTTATTTTTGAAACGGAGTCTCACTCTGTCGCCCAGGCTGGAGTGCAGTGGCACAGTCTTGGCTCACTGCAACCTCCACCTCCCCAGTTCATGTGATTCTCCTGCCTCAGCCTCCTCAGTAGCTGGAATTACAGGTGTGTGCCACCATGCCCGGCTAATTTTTGTATTTTTAGTAGAGTTGGGGTTTCACCGTGTTGGCCAGGCTGGTCTTGAATTCCTGACCTCAGATGATCCTTCTGCCTTGGCCTCCCAAAGTGCGGGGATTACAGGCATCATCCGCCACGCCCAGCCAGGATTTATTTTATAGCAGGAATTTTTTTACATGTGGAGCATTGTTAGGGTGACTCACCATCCCATTTGCCTGGGACTGAGGAGTTTCTGGGGATGTCGGATGTTCATAGTAAAACCTGGACAGTTCTGTTTCCTGTTGCATCACATCGGGAGGCATATGATGTCATCCTTGGGTGAGGGGCTAAGACTGATGCGTGGTTTCAGGGTCAACAGCCTGATCCCATCATTATAAAGTTCCCCTTCAGTGTGGTCTTGGTGTGTCTGGGATAGACTCAGTTTGTCTGAGTTGTCCCAGGGTGATTATTAATAGTGCTCCCTTGCACCCTAAAAATGCCCTTGTCTGGATCATAAATTATATCTTTGTGCCACCTGTTGAAATTGGTTTCCCTGGAAGCAGAGCCTGAGATAGAGACTGAGGTGCATGTGAGTTTTTTTGAGGGTGGGCTTTTCAGGAAAACCCAGTATGGGAGAGAGGGAAGCAGGGTCTAAGGAAGGAAAAGCTACAGTCACATTAGGTCTGGCCTTGACTTGATTCATGGGGAGCTGTGGAACAAAGATCACACTGAGTCTAGCTTTGAGGCACTTCAGCATTTTTTTAGCTTTGTCTAAGTCATTCATTGGCTACAGGCCTTGGGGGCAGAGGGCAGGTCAGCTGAGAGTGTAAAGTAAGAGAGGGGCAACTGTGAGTTACGAGCAGCCAGTACCCACAGCAGCTGGAGTATGGTTAGCACCACTGCGCTATCATCAGGCTTTCACCCCAAGACTTTAACAGCCACTGGTGATCAGAAGGAGTCATTTAGTCTTAGTTTAGTTAGAGAAACTATAGTTTATTGGCTTGAAAGATGGAGTGAAAACTAATATTGGCCGGGTGTGGTGGCTCACACCTGTAATCCCAGCACTGTGGGAGGCCGAGGCGGGCAGATCGCCTGAGGTGAGGAGTTGGAGACCACCCTGGCCAACATGGTGAAACCCTGTCTCTACTAAAAATACAAAAATTACCTGGCTGTGGTGGCGAATGCCTGTGGTCTCAGCTACTCAGGAGGCTGAGGCAGGAGAATCGCTTGAACCCAGGAGATGGAGGTTGCAGTGAGCCAAGATGGTGCCACTGCACTCCAGCCTGGGTGACAGAGCGAGACTCCATCTCCCAAAATAAATAAACAAACAAACAAACAAACAAATAAAAGAAAACTAGTGTTTCAGGTGTTGCCTCATTTCTGTACCAGGTCTGTTTGCTCTACAACAAAGGGGAAGCCCTCTATGGCTACTGCAACCTGAAGGATAAATGCAACAAGTTTCACGTGTGCAAATCCTTTGTCAAGGGAGAGTGCAAACTCCAGACCTGCAAACGGTCCCATCAGCTTATCCATGCTGCATCCTTGAAGCTGCTGCAGGACCAAGGACTGAATATTCCAAGTGTTGTTAATTTTCAGATAATCTCCACCTACAAGCATATGAAGCTGCACAAGATGCTTGAAAATACAGGTAGGAAAATCCAAGGAGGACAGAGAAGTATCAGAGATACAGTTTTGGGCTGCTTCACTGTAAAGAAATAAGAACACTGATATGAAAGTGAGTTGGGGGGCAAAGCAGTTCCTATGTTAATTTCAGCTTTGTTCTTGGGAAAATTTAGAACAGGCAACATTTTATTGTATAGAATGGTGATCCTAACCAAAGGAGGAAAGGGATGGAGTTTATCTTTAGCACTGTCACTGCCAGCTACTAAAATCTACCCAAGTGATTGAACAGTAGCTTGTTGGTAAATTGGATGTCAGGTTTTTTATTGAGACGGAGTCTTGGTCTGTCGCCCAGACTGGAGTGCAGTGGCGCGATCGTGGCTCACTGCAACCTCTGCCTTCCGGGTTCAAGTGATTCTCCTGCCTCAGCCTCCCGAGTAGCTGGGACTACAGGCATGTGCCACCACGCCCAGCTAATTTTTGTGTTTTTAGTAGGGACAGGGTTTCACCATGTTGACCAGGATGGTCTCAATCTCTTGACTTCATGATCTGCCTGCCTCGGCCTCCCAAAGTGCTGGGATTATAGGCATGAGCCACGCGCCTGGCCCAGTAGAACAGTTTTAACAACGTGGTTAGGAAAAAGAGGAAGGAGATGGACCAGTGACTGGAAAAGTAAGATTAATGTAGGGATGACTTTCTTTTCATAAATAGAATTTTTGGCTTTGTTAATTTTTAAGTAATTTTGATGACATTATAGAACAATTTGGAAAATAGCAACTGGAAATGCAAATTGTATATGATTTTGCTCACTCTAATCTACTATACTTGTTACAATTTTATTATAGGCCATTTAGTTCTGTTATATACAAACACGAATCCAGTTGTGCTCAAAGTACATGTTAATTTAATATCTTAAATTTCTACTTTATACAACATATTTTCTCATCTTGCTAGGAATATTGCATATTCCCATTATAAATATATTCCCATAGTCTTTCAGTAATTTTTGTTATTGTTTTTGGAGACAGAATCTTGCTCTGTTGCCTAGGCTGGAGTACAGTGGCGCAATCATGACTCACTGCAGCCTGGAACTCCTGGGCTCAAGTGATCTTTCTGCTCAGCCTCCCTAGTAGCTGGAACTATAGGCACATGCCACCATGTCCAGCTGTTTTTTTTTTTAAATTTTTCTTTTGTAGGTACAAGGTTTTGCTGTGTTGACCAGGCTGGTTTTGAACTCCTGGGCTCAAGCAGTCCTCTAGCCCTGGCCTCCCAAAGTGTTGGAATTACAGGCATGAGCCACTGCACCTGGCCTTTAGTAGTTTTTTAAAGTCTACAAAGTGTGATTTGGTGTTATTTTAATTGTAATGCATTCGGTTACTTATTCCGTTACATTTGCTGGTACCTGAAAATCAGTGGGTGGTAGGCTTAGGAGAATTGCCGTTGGGAAAAGTAAATCACCAAAAGTGGAGTTGCTAAACTTTCGCCATGCTAAGCTTTTCATGTTTTGGGATGTCAGTGTCAGACGTCGTGAGTGCAGGCAGGGAGGGCTCTGCATATACCAGTGTCAGGGCTGTTTAGGGAACCGTGAGTGGTGGCAGGTTGGCAGGTACCTTCTACCCTATGCTGTGTCTAGGGCCTGTCACTGTCTTCATCTGGTTTTGCTTGGTGAGTCTCTCCTGTGACGTAATGACTTTCCGCTTGCTCTCTCTCTCTCTCTATTTTTTATACACAAACACACACATAATTTTTTAAAATCCAGAAGACATGAACTCTCCAAATCCAGGTGTTAAGAGTCTTGTCTGTTGTCTGGTTAGCTGGGCTGTTGCTCCCAACATAAAATGAAACTTGGGGTATCATAGGAAAACTTATCCCTTTCCTCTTTGTAGATAATTCATCGCCTTCTACTGAGCATTCACAAGGCCTTGAGAAGCAAGGAGTGCACGCGGCTGGAGCCGCAGAAGCCGGTCCTCTGGCTTCTGTCCCTGCTCAGTCGGCTAAGAAGCCCTGCCCAGGTAAACCTTAAAGGGGGTCAGTGAACTAAGAAGAAGCTTGTCCAGCCTGGAAGATCTGAAAACAAGCCTTGTGTTTAGCTTTAATTTGTAACCATTCATTCATTTAATGATAGATTTGTAATGGTCATAATAACATCTACCTCACAGTGTGTTGTGAGAAGTAAAGAAGATGGAAAAGGAGAAAATGTCCTTTTGGAAGAATACAGTTGGGCATGGGTGGTTGGGGATGGGGTTGGACGTTGAGCAGGCAAAGAGGCTAAAATTGAGTGCAGATGGGGCCAGTCCAGGGCAAGTGCTGAAGATGGCAGCTTCTACCTGCAGCTCCTAGGTGCTTTCCTCAGGCTGGGTGGGTGGAGCTCTGCTGACTTTTGTGGTCCACCATAGTTTTTCTGTCAGTTTATATTGTGGCAATCATAGAGTACTTTGCACACTTTTTTTTTTTCTTAAATTGTTTCATAAGCATCTTTCTATATTTGTTCACATCATACATAATCATGTTTTTGCACAGATACATTAATATCTCATAGTTTATTTAACTACTTGCGTTTTTCTAACAATTTTTTTTTGAGATGATCTTGCTCTGTTGTCCAGGCTGGAGTGCAGTGACGTGATCTCGGCTCACTGCAGCCTTGACTTCCTGAGCTCAGGTGATCCTCCCACCTCAGCCTCCTGAGTAGCTGGGACTACAGGTATGCACCACTACTGGCTAGTTTTTTGTATTTTTTTTGTAGAGAGGGTATTTTGCCATATTGTCCAGGCTATTATTGAACTCCTGGGCTCAAGCAATCTGCCTGCCTCAGCCTCCCAGGGTGCTAGGATTACAGGCGTGAGCCACTGCACCCAGCCTCTAACAAGTATAACTCCTGTCTTAAAATCTGCAGAATATTGAATTTTTCCAGCTATTTTTTACTTTTGCTTAGCTTATAGATGCTAAGGGATACTGTCATTTGCATTTTTAAAAATATATATATGAGTGAATAGTTTTCTGGTGTCTGCTTTCTGATTGTTCTTATTTTTTCATTTTACATTTGGCCTTTTATTAATGGGGTCCTCATCTATGCTGATGTGGGACAGCCTTTAATGAGGCTTCACAATTTTCATGAAAGGACCTCAGCAATACTGTGTTTGGATGATACTCAATTTTTGTAGGTCCATCCTCAGCCAGTAGTACAGAGTATATAACCTTTGGGTTCTCTCCAGAGACTTCTACCTCACTCTGTCTACTCTTTTTTTTTTTTTTTTTTTTTTTTTGAGACAGTTTCACTCTTGTTGCCCAGGTTGGAGTGCAATGGTACAATCTCAGCTCACCATAACTTCCACCTCCTGGGTTCAAGCAATTCTCCTGCCTCAGCTTCCCAAGTAGCTGGGATTACAGTCATGTGCCACCACGCCCAGTTAATTACGTATGTTTAGTAGAGACGAGGTTTCACTTTGTTGGTCAGGCTGGTCTCAAACTCCTGACCTCAGGTGATCTGCCTGCCTCGGCCTCCCAAAGTGCTGGGATTACAGGCGTGAGACTCTTTCTACTCTTCATCTCTTATTGAACTTTTACCAAAGCCCAGTTGCTATGGTTTGAAGGATGGGCAGTTTATCCATTCCTTTAAATTGTATCCATTCTTCCTGTGGCTCAGGATGGACCGTCAGACATCTGTATACCTCACGCATTTCATGTTCCCTTTCCCCTTTCTCCCTTCTCCCTTCCTTCCTACTCTCTACCTATCTAGCTATGTTCATTGAGTTACATTTCAATATTTTGTGGTTTATCTTCATCAAGGGGTATCACAAGAAGCAGCTTTATGAAATTAAATTTTTTGTTCTGTTTATTGTAGTTATCCCCAAATGTCACTGTGTAGATTGTTGTTGTTTTTTTTTTAAATTCAACTGTCCTGCAGTAACATAACATTTGAGAAACAGAGACAATGTAATAAGTTTTCATAAAGCTAAATTAATGTAGAGAAATTTTTATCATGAAATGCTATCTCTTCAATTCGGGGAAAAGCAAAAGTGTCCTTTTTAAAGTGAGAAATGGCCGTGTTTTCTCCTAATGGATAGTAAGAGTCATCCCACTTGTGTTGACCTTTTTACTTTCATTGTCAGCAATATTTCTGAAAGCCCTTATGCTCTGCATATTTTGTTTCTTTTTTTCTAGTCCAGATTTCTTCTGGTGATAAGTAAAAAAATTATTTTTACATTTAATTATTACTATTATTTACACTTATCATTTTACTATTTGATTACTGTTTACTAATCATTCACTATTTTTGTAGTGAGCTATCTTAAATCTTTAATGGAAACAGTGTAGGGTATAAATGCATTTCCTTTACATTGAGAGACTTGGTGGACCTTTACTTGTTTATGTTCTGTTTTTATATCTTATCATTATGCTTTTATATGTGAAGTTATTGGTCCTCTGTCATCTTTGTTGTAGTATTTTATTCAATTCTATAATAGTCTACTTTAATCTTAGTTCTGTTGGTATTCATTCATTCTGTAAAATATTTTATGTAACCGTACCTGTCTTTCTCTGATTTTCACTCATGATTCGGCTGTTAGAAAGTTACTGCGTTATAGTTGGAGAAGAGTTTTCTTTGGTAATTTATCGGGGTTTTTGATGTAAAGTCGCATGTCTGTAGACTCTACAAATTCAACATATTCTAAGTTGAATTATGAATTTCCCTCTAGTCTTGTTCCTCCTTTTATTTCCTTATTTTTGAATGTCCCCACTATCTACCTAATGGCATAGGCAAAAAGCTGTAAATTGTCCTATACTTTTCTTTCTCCTTGTTCCCTTTGTCAAATTGGTTACCCAGTGTTGGAGAGTTTCTTCCCCTCATAAGCCTTTCAAATAGTTATCCTTCTCTGCCCTTTTCTTTCCACCCCGTACTTACTGCCTTGTTTCAAACCCTCATCACCTTCCTGCATATATCCCACAGATGCGTAAACTCCGTGGTTTTCAAGACATGTGTTTCGGGAGTTTTTGGTAAAAGGTGCCCTGTTCCCACTGCAGTGATGGTAGCCCCATTTTAATCTTTAATAGAATAGGCTTTTGTGGATTTCACTGTTCTCCGTGCCACTCTTCACTTCTCCCGCCTTCCATCTGGCTGCCTGATGTTTTGAAAGCAAACCCAATCATACGGCTTTTTTCCTGCTGAAACCTTCCTTGGTCCTCATCATGTAGGGTAGTATTCCTAAATTCAAACGCCTGCAGGGACTAGAAAGGTGAGTTAAATGGATGAAGTGAACTGGATGGAAAAGAAGTGGGAGAAGGCTGTATGAATGTCTTCTTTTGAGAAATGTCTATTCATATCCTTTGCCCACGTTATGCACATGTACCCTACAACTTACAGTGTAATAATAATAAATAAATTAAAAAAAAAAAAAAAAAAAAAAGAAGTGGGAGAAGGGAGAAGTGCTGTGGCAAACTGTCCCATCTAAAAGGGATGCCTGCCTCTTGTATCCATGTGGGAATGTGGGCCCACTTTGTCATATTGCCCAGTTTTTTAAAAAGAAGCCAGAAATTCAGATTGTTATGAGACATTTTCTGATTGAATGTTGACTTTAGTCGAGTTTTTAAAATGCAGACCAACATTGTATATACTTGACCTACTTGGAATTTCTGGAATGTGCTATTTCGTCTTGTGATTCTCTGTAAATGATGTTCCCTGTTTTTGTTTTTTGTTTTTTCCTTTGAGATGGAGTCTCACTCTGTCGCCCAGGCTGGAGTGCAGTGGCATGATCTCAGCTCACTGCAACCTGTGTCTCCCAGGTTCAAGTGATTCTCCTGCCTCAGCCTCCCGAGTAGCTGGGATTATAAGTGTGCACCACCACGCCTGGCTAATTTTTGTATTTTTACTAGAGATGGGGTTTCACCACGTTGGTCAGGCTGGTCTTGAACTCCTGACCTCAGGTAATCCGCCCACCTCGGCCTCCCAAAGTGCTGGGGTTATAGGCATGAGCCACTGCAGCCAGCCTGATGTTCCCTCTTTTATAAGTGTCATTCCTTCTTCCTTCTTCCTACCTCACAACCTGGCAAAATTGGATTCTTCAAAATGCCAGGTTGGCCTTTCTTGACTCCAAAAGAGGTGGCTCTTGTAGCATTCTCACAGGCCTAGCATAGCACTTACTTTATGTTGCAGTGCTGTATGTTTTTACTCCCTAGCTGTGAGCAAAGCATTATTTATTCTTGGTAGTTGTAACACTTAGTAGTGAAGACATATTTTTTTCTTTGCCATATAATGGATTATACTTTGTCTTTGAATCCATGTGAATCAGTAGCATACTGGTCTTCATTGTTTTTCCTTCTTCTCCTACATTTTTTTGAGACAGGGTCTTGCTCTGTTGCCCAGGCTGGAGTGCAGGGCACAATTATCACTCTCTGCAACCTTGGTATCTCGGGCTCAAGCCATCCTCTTGCCTCAGCTTCCCTAGTAGCTGGGACTGTAGGTGCATGCCACCATACTCAGCTAATTTTTTTAGGTTTTTAGTAGAGACAAGGTCTCACTATGTTGCCCAGGCTGGTCTTGAACTCCTAAGCTCAAGCAGTCCTCCCACCTTGGCCTCTTAATATGCTGGGATTACAGGCATGAGCCACTATGCCTAGCCATATTTTTTCCAATATTAAAAAATCTTTTTTCCCCCTAAGGAATGTGTTCTATCAGGTCAACATCTTTTTAGTGCTTCAATTTGACTTGTCTACATCTAAAGTTAACTCTTTCAGACTTACATTTATGATAGTAATTCTTTCCATTGAGGGATTTAGTCTCCATTATTGTCACGTTTCTTGATTTTTTTTTCATTCTACTTTGTTCTTCTTTTTGTCTAGGTTTTATATATACCTTAATTCTTTCTTGGCTGTTTTATATGTGTATGTTGCTGTCAGTATGGGAATCTCTATTATTAGAAAGCTATTAACTTTTAAAATATGTATCTTTTGGTGATTGTCTTTGTTCTAACAGTTTTAGATGGTCTGTTTGCTTTTTCTAAATATAAAATCATAGGTATTTCTATTTTATTTTTGTGTTTCATAAAATTGTAATTTTTTTTGATATTTCTTCATTACATATGAAGTTAATTGTTGGTTTTAAACAAATGTTCTTTGTTAGGATAACAGAAATAACATCTTCTATTCTTGTTTGTTGGAAGCTAAAAGCTTGATAAAAGGAATTGGTATCTTTTGATATAATCATATTTTTATCACTTAAATTGCTTAATATGATTAAAATAAGAGCTTTTGTAATATTAAAACTTCCTTAAATTCCTGAGATAAAACTCTGCCTGGTTATAGTATATGTTCTTTTAATGTATTGTCTTTCCTATTTGCTGTACATCTATACTTTCATAAATAAAATTCATTTATATTTTATGTGTATATGTAGTAATTTCCTTTTTATTTTTACTGGCATATGGTCAAAGTATAAATCTTATTCTCGGTACTGTCTGGAGTGTTTGTAAATTGATTTGTAATGCCATTTTTATTTAAAAAATAATGTATTATTGTATTTTTGAATTTCTGTCTCTCTTATTAGGAATATTTTCCAAAATTATTTTTTGAAAATATAAGACTATGTCATTGTGGAAATTTTGAAGAGTACAGGAATGTATGAAGGAAGACGTAATAATCCCCTCATAATATCACTGTATAATCACTCTTAATACTGTCTTTTCTTTTCTTTTTTCTTTTCTTTCTTTCCCTCCCTCCCTCTCTCCCTCTCTCCCTCTCTCCCTCTCTCTCTCTCTCTCTCTCTCTCTCTCTGTGTCTCTCTGTCTCTCCCTTTTCTTTCCTTTCCCCTTCCTTTCCTTTCCCTTCCCCTCCCCTCCCCTCCCCTCTCCTTTTGGGTTTCTCTGTGTCACCCAGGCTGGAGTGCAGTGGTGCAGTCACAGCTCACTTCAGCCTCTGCCTCCCAGGCTCAAGTGATCCTCTCACTTCAGCCTCTCACTTCAGCCTCCTGAGTAGCTGGGACTACATGCATGTGACACCACACCCAGCTAATTTTTTTGTATTTTTTTATGGAGACATGGTTTTGTCATGTTACCCAGGCTGGTCTTGAACTCCTGACTCAAATGATCCACCTGCCTCCCAGGTGGAGTCCTGGCTTCCCAGAGTGCTGGGGCTGCAGGTGTGAGCCACCAGGCCCAGCCTTTTTTTAGTCTTTTTTATGCATATATCCTTAAATATTGAAGGTATGCTATATATACAATTTTATGCCATTTGGGATTGATATTATTTTGTAAACATTTCCCTATGTAATTGAAACCATTTACAATTACATGTGATGGTTTCATTATATTTTTGAAGTATTATTTAGTAATAGTTCTATTGTTGGATATTTATTGTTTGTAACATCTTATTAATGGTACATAAATCTTTGTCTGAATTTCTGATTTTTTTTTTTTTTTGAGATGGAGTCTCGCTCGGTCGCCCAGGCTGGAGTGCAGTGGCGCGATCTCGGCTCACTGCAAGCTCCGCCTCCCGGGTTCACTCCATTCTCCTGCCTCAGCCTCCAGAGTAGCTGGGACCACAGGCACCCGCCACCACGCCCGGCTAATTTTTTGTATTTTTAGTAGAGACAGGGTTTCACCGTGTTAGCCAGGATGGTCTCGATCTCCTGACCTCGTGATCCACCCGTCTCAGCCTCCCAAAGTGCTGGGATTATAGGCGTGAGCCACCGCGCCTGGCCTGATTTTTTTTTTTTTTTTTCGTTATGGAGTTTTGCTCTTGTCGCCCAGGCTGGAGTGCAATGCTACGATCTTGGCTCACTGCAACCTCTGCCTCCTGGGTTCAAGTGATTCTCCTACCTCAGCCTCCCGAGTAGCTGGGATTACAGGCATGCACCACCATGCCCAGCTAATTTTTTGTATTTAGTAGAGATGGTTTCACCATGTTAGTCAGGATGGTCTCGAACTCGTGACCTCAGGTGATCCGCCTGCCTTGGCCTCCCAAAGCGCTGGGATTGCAGGCGTGCACCACCGGCCAATTTCTGATTATTTTTTAGAACAATTTTTTAGATGTGATTATACTGTGCCAGAAGATATGAATAGCATAAAGACTCAAAAAGAATTTCAAAACTATCTTCCAGAATAGCTGTACCATATTACACTCATTGTCAGCATAGGAATTGCCTATCTCAGTACACTCGATAGCCTGTGTTAGAAAGCACATTCCCAGGAAAGGCACAGAATATATTTTGTTTCCTAAGGGGTTCTTCTGGACAGATACTTAGAAAAATACATTTGTATTGATTTTGACTGACTTACACAACCAGAGCTATATTTTAATGTTTATTATACAATAACATGATTAAATTATGTACATTTTCTGATGTTTTGTCTTTACTGAGATTTCGTTTTGGATTTATGTTTGCATTGTTACTTTTTTTGGTGAACTGATCACACATTAGCCTTCTAAAAGTATTATTTTATTCTCATGGTGCCTCATAGGTGCTCACTCTCAGATATTTATCTCCTAGATACATTTTCAGTTTACTCAGAAGAGATGCTGCCTCGTCTGGCATATATAGCAAGCTCTCAGTTTAATGAAGGAATGTCTGTTAACTTGAGTTGACTCTACCTACTTTCAAGATAAACTTGGGAAAGCCTCAGATAAAACCTTCCTTTGGCTCAAACTTTTCTACAGGTTCATAAAATCAAACCAGAAAACGTGAGCGGATTGTTCTGTTACTTGTTTGGGTAATGGAGACTAGAGGAGAGTCCCCATCACAGCTCCTCTGACAGTATAGCCTGGCATTCTCTCCGTCTTATCCATGTAAGACTCAGAAGAGAGGCTGGGCGCAGTGGCTCACGCCTGTAATCCCAGCACTTTGGGAGGCCAAGGCGGGCGGATCACCTGAGGTTGGGAGTTCGAGACCAGCCTGACCAACATGGAGAAACCCCGTGTCTACTGAAAATACAAAATTGGCTGGGTGTGGTGGCGCAAGCCTGTACTCCCAGCTACTCGGGAGGCTGAGGCAGGAGAATTGCTTGAACCCGGGAGTGGAGGTTGCCGTGAGTGGAGATTGTGCCATTGCACTCCAGCCTGTGCAACAAGAGTGAAACTCTGTATTAAAAAAAAAAAAAAAAAAAGACTCAGAAGAGAGTCCAGTGCCTTTCTAAGTGAAAGATACAGGGACAATAAGGGCTCACACAGACTGTAAAGATGAAGATAGGTTATTTGCAGCAGTGAGCAACTCCCAAATCTCATGGCTTAATAACAACATTGTAGTCAATTTCAGCTTTGTTCCATGTCATTTTCACTTAAGAGGCAGGTTGACTGAGCATCCCCCACCGGGACCAGTGCTGGTGTCCTGGCAGGGGAAGACCACAAGCTGGCTCTTCAAGCTTCTGTTTTCATTGCACTGGCCAAAGAAAGTCGTATGGCTACCCTGTGTTCGACCGGCTGGGGATGTATAATCCTACATGGAGGGGCACTGCAGGTTACGTGACCAAGTTTAATGTCAATGGACAAGGACAATAATATGCCCTCAGGGGCAGTGAATGTTTTCAACATAATGCAGTCACCAAGGAGGAAGCTCAGGCAGGTGGCCTTTCTTGTGCTGCCTTGGAGAGGCAGAGTTCCCTTTAAGGATGCTGTAGAATTTCTGATGGTGGACTTTTGTTGTCTCAACCAAAAAGCGGCAAACATTGCCAATGTGTTGACAACAGAGGTCAACCAAGACACCACAGAGTTCTGGTTTCTGACCAGAGGAACCCAGACCAGCATGAAGCTCCTAATTTAGGTACAGTTTGGGTGAGGCGCAGAGCCAACAATCCTTCAGACTGGGGTATGGCTTAGGCCAGGGTGACCAACTATGCCCGTATGCCCAGGACAGACGGGGGTTCCTGGGACAGTATGGGGCACAGCTGAGACATTCTTTGTGCTGCCTCATTTCTGCAGTAATGCAGACTTGCTTTGAAGCAGAGTTGAGGAGGTGAGCTGACACATTGTGGCAAACATTTATAATCCCTGATTGAATTAGGCAAAGCCTGGGAAGTGGGGTGTGTGTGTGTGTGTGTGTGTGTGTGTGTGTGTGTGTGTGTGGTGGTGTGTGTTGGAAAAGGAAAAGCTCTTTTGTTTTTTTTTTTGAGATGGAGTCTCACTCTTGTCACCTAGGTTGGAGTGCAGTGGCACGATCTTGGCTCACTGCAACCTCTGCCTCCCCGGGGAGAAGCTCATTTTTCATTTTCATTTTTTCATTGTATTTAGGGAAGAATTTTTATTTGATTTGATGTTTAATTAAAAATTTTTTTTTTTTTTTCTAGACAGAGTCTCGTTCTGTCACCCAGGCTGGAGTGCAGTGGTGCGGTCTTGGCTCATTGCAACCTTCACCTCCCGGGTTCAAGAGATTGTTGTGCTCCAGTTTCCCTGGTAACTGGGATTACAGGCATGTGCCACCACACACGGCTAATTTTTGTATTTTTAGTAGAGATGGAGTTTGTCCATGTTGGCCAGGCTGGCCTTGAACTCCTGACCTGAAGCAATCCGTCTGCCTCAGCCTCTCAAAGTGCTGGGATTACAGGTGTGAGCTACCATGCCCAGCCAGAGAAAAATGTTTTAAGTGTTCATTTAGCTCTGATAACTAGAAATACATGTGTTTCAGAATATACTTGATGACCTTAAGGATAATTAAAAACAGGGTGCCACTGCCTAAATGATTATAGAAAATCAAATAAAATCAAATACAATTTGTCTAAAAGACAAAAAGAATAAGCAAACAACAACGATGACAACAAAGTGGAGCATCCAAAACAAAGTAACAGAAATAGGGCTACACATGCCGATCATATACTTTCTCAGTCAATGGTTGTAGTTGCAGCCTGTAGAAAGCAATTCTGGTTTAAGCAAGTGAAGGAATTTGTTAAAAGAATATTGGGTAGCTCCCAGACTCTGCAGAGCTGTAGAGAAAAGCTCAGAGACCGTGCTCTTGGAACAAAGTTGTGCTTAAGAACCGGTCCATTAAGACATCCAATGGGATGCTGCAGGCGGCATTGCCTGCAGCAGGGGTGTTGCATCCTGAAAGCTGAACTGCTGCCACCCAGTGTCCAAACCATTCTGTACAGTCTTTGTTTCTCTGGATTACCAGCTTCTGATTGAAAGTGAGACTGTTTGGGGTACAGCATTGTTGGGTGCAGCATTGAGGGGTAGAGTCTATATCATGTCACTCTGCCCCAGTCGTGAGGAAAGATGAGAAAGTCTCTGGAATTTCCAGCTTCTGTAGTGGGAGATGGGCTCCACTTCAGAGGAGGTGAACTTATTCAACACGTGAGGATTTCCAATGACAAATGCCTATGCCGTTTCATTGCTTTGGCACGCCAGCATCATCACACACACGTTTCCCATTCTTACTTTCAAAAAGAAGTAAGGATTTTCTAAACACTCTTAGAATATTTTTTTTTTGTTTTTGGCTGGTCACGGTGGCTCACACCTGTAATCCCAGCACTTTCGGAGGCCGAAGTGGACAGATCACAAGGTCAAGAGATCAAGACCATCCTGGCCAACATGGTCAACTTGGACACCTCGTCTCAACTAAAATACAAAAAATTAGCCAAGCATGGTGGTGCACACCTGTAGTCCCAGCTACTCGGGAGACTGAGGCAGGGGAATTGCTTGAACCCGGGAGGCAGGTGTTGCAATGAGCTGAGATCACGCCACTGCACTCCAGCCTGGCGACAGAGCAAGATCTGTCTCAAAAACAAAAAAAAAAAGAATTTTTTTTGTTTTTCAGATGGAGTTTTGCTCTTGTTATCCGGGCCAGAGTGCAGTGGTAGGATCTTGGCTCACCGCAACCTCCACCTCTCTGGTTCAAGCGATTCTCCTGCCTCAGCCTGTTGAGTAGCCGGGACTACAGGCGCGCGCCACCAGGCCCGGCTAATTTTTGTATTTTAGTAGAGACGGGGGTTTCACCCTGTTGGCCAGGCTGGTCTTGAACTCCTGACCTCAGGTGATCTACCTGCCTCAGCCTCCCAAAGAGCTGGAGTTACAGGCTTAAGCCACCATGCCAGCCTCTTGCGGTATTTTTTAATGGGGCAAAGAAAACCAAAATAAATCGTATCTTCAATCTGACTTCAAATAATAATTGAATAGGAAAAATATTAACAGTGTTTATTTCTGGATGGGGTGTTTCTTCACACCCTTCTGAACCTTCTAGATTTTCTGCAATGAGTATGCATTA
Organism: Theropithecus gelada; assembly: GCF_003255815.1. Classification (NCBI taxonomy): domain Eukaryota; kingdom Metazoa; phylum Chordata; class Mammalia; order Primates; family Cercopithecidae; genus Theropithecus; species Theropithecus gelada. The sequence continues at coordinate 163,524,468 of NC_037670.1, read as the reverse complement.
TTTTTAGCAGGAAAAACACTCAAAACAGAAGATGCTCAAAACATAAACAGACAAATCATGCCCTATTCCCGGTATTCGTCAATCCAACTTGGCCTTACCTTGTTGAAATCAGTGCCTCCAGTGCCCTGCTGGGGATGATCCCATCCTAAGAGTCCATTGCATGGCTGATCTATTTTCTAGTGCCCACTTCTCAGGAAAGATGCCATCCACCTCCTGTGGGAATGGATATTACTCATTCATATTATGAAGACAGTAAAGAAATAGGTGCTACTTTTTTTTCTTTTTTCTTTTCTTTTCTTTCTTTTTCTTTTTCTCTTTTTTTTTTTTTTTTTTTTTGAGACAGAGTCTTACTCTGTCGCCCAGGCTGGAGCACAGTAGTGGCTTCAAGTGATTCTCCTGCCTCAGCCTCCCAAGCAGAGAGGATTACAGGCACGTGCCACCACAGCCAGCTAATTTTTTGTGTTTTTAGTAGAGACAAGGTTTCACTGTGTTAGCCAGGATGGTCTAGATCTCCTGACCTCGTGATCTGCCCGTCTCAGCCTCCCAAAGTGCTGGAATTACCCGCATGAGCCACCTTTAAATCACTACAGGATGTTCTATAAAGAACAGAGTCCTATAAGGAACCATAATATGAGGGAGGGTCAACGCCACCCCACATGGAAGAAGTGGCATTGACCATTTCCCATACTATGGCTCACTATAGGGCTTATGTTTCTATTTCTGAATAAGAAAGTAAGGCAGGGACAGCTGGCAGATGGCAGGTCAAGATCCAGAGCTTCTTGAGACACCATCTTCATCACTGCTGAATGCCAGTGGTTCGACATCAAAAGGACTTCATCATGGACCTGCACAGCGGCCCCGCCTCAGCCCCTCCTCTGTCACCAGCTTTGTGATAAGCATTCTCTTCTGTCCCGTCCTGAACCTCCATGTGTGCCAGCCACTGCCATCTACTTTTTTGAGAAGGTTTGCACTTCCAAGGACTTCCTAACCACTGCGTCACTGCCTATGGTGCTCGTTCACCTGGCCCTGCCCACTGTTCTATAGCAAGAAAGAAAATACTAGCTGAATTTTAGAGGTGAACTGCTGCTGCTACATGATCTCCACGTAAGAGAGTTGCTTTGTCCATCTCCCACTGCTCCACATTGGAGTTTGTAAATAACAAAATCTGGCACTTCCTGCACTAAGAACATGTTTGCTGCTACCTCTCCTATCAATGTGGATGAAGACAGTTGTTCCAGCCCCATGAGTTACACCAAGCAAGGTCAGCCTCCCTGAGGGGTGGATTCCAACCACGGTTGCTGATACCCCAGGAGCATCCCATATGTATGGCTGGGAGGGGTTGGAGCTGAATCATCAATTTAGCTGTAGGCACTGTTCTCTCTCTCTCCTTTTTTTTTTTTTTTTTTGCCCCTGAAAAGAGGCAGAAGTTTATGTTTGCCCTAAGAAATCTGTATATTTGACAGATGAAAGGCTTATATTTGCTACCAAAACTTCTACTACAAGTGGGGAAAAAAACAAAACAGGTTAGATGTCTTATAAACATCTGAGTATTTTACCCATGTAGCAATCACAGATTGTTCAGAACCTCCTCTGCACCTTCCTCATGATAACTCTACATTACAAAATAACTGTATACACTTTGTATACGCTGGGTGTTAAGACAATCAAACTCTATTTTTTCCCCTATTCAGAAATGTTCTATTTTTATTTTTACCTGATCTTTGGGATCAGCGTGTATTGAACATATTCACTTTAATTTTCTGTGTCCCATGGCCTCCCTGTCAAGCAGCTAGTGATCTATAAATACATAAGTGCCTTGAAGGTACTCATCATTGGTGGAACAATGTTATGAATATTTCTGTAATGGGAGCAGTCATAACCTGAGTTACCTATTTTGGGAGTTGGAACTATAGATGCCCATATATGCTGCTCATCTTCCTCCCTCTCTCCCCTCTGGATTATCTTGATTCTACTAATATGCTAAACATATCTGCCCCCAGTTTTGCTTACCTGCCAACTCCCTCCTTATATTTTTTGCTTCAGTCCATGTTGGCCATTCTGCTCTAATTCTGACAGCTTTGGTCTCACAGTACAAGTTGCTGATAGCCATACCCAATTTTAAGTCTCCAGGGAGAAGGAAGCAACTCACCAGAATAAGTGAAATTACTCCACAGCGAAATCCATGCCACTGCCCCCTGATGCTGTACGGTACTCTGCTTCTTCAGCCTAAGCTTCATTCCTGACTTTTTTCTTTGGATGACTTTTATTCAAACAAGTGACTACCGGTTTCATCCTGCCCATGGTTTCTTGTGTCAGTCTTGAGTCTGCCGGTGGCTCAGACTTGACCCTGTTTGCCTTCTGTGCTCAGCCCTTATTCTATCAGAAGTGACCATCTCTTTCTGCCACCCACAACTGAAGTCTACTCATTGGTCTGCCCGAGTGAAGACCTAACCAGCCCTATAACTGTTCCTGCGTACAAGGCAAACAGTATCTGTTTTAACATGTAGATGTTGGTTTTGTTTTTATTCAGAGTTGATGAGGCCAAAAGATTAGGAGATGATTGCCACGGAAAAGACAGTTTATTATAGCTCCCAAGAGGAGGGGAGCATGCCATGCTGTGCAAGGCCACACAAAAGAACACCAAGGTCACAGGCACGAGAGAGACACACACACACACAGAGAGAAGAAATGGGTGAGTCAGGATAAGCAGGCTAGGCAGGTTTAGGATTGGCTAGTTTTAGTGAAAAGAGTCAAACTCTGTATAATATTTAAAGAGATTTATTCTGAGCCAAGTATGAATGACCATGGCTAGTGACACAGCCCTCAGGACGTCCTGAGAACATGTGCCCAAGGTGGTCAGGGTGCAGCTTGGTTTTGTACATTTTAGGGAGGCATGAAACATCAATCAAATACATTTAAGAAATACATTGGTTTGGTCCAGAAAGGAGGGACAGTTCAAAGAGCAGGGGCAGGCAGTGGGCTTCCAGCTTCCAGGCTACAAGTAAATTTTAATATTTTCTGGTTGACAATTGGTTGAGTTTGTCTAAAGACCTGGGATTGATAGAAAGGAAATGATCAGGTTAAGATAAAAGACTGTGGAGACCAAAGGTCCTTTGAAGTTGTTGTTTCGAGACAGAGTTTCACTCTTGTCACCTAGGCTGAAGTGCAATGGCACAATCTTGGGTCACTGCAACCTCCACCTCCCAGGTTCAAGTGATTCTCCTGCCTCAGCCTCTGGAGTAGTTGGGATTACAGGCGCCTGCCACCTCGCCTAGCTAACTTTTGTATTTTTTTTTTTTTTTTTTTTTGAGACGGAGTCTCGCTGTGTCGCCCAGGCTGGAGTGCAGTGGCCGGATCTCAGCTCACTGCAAGCTCCGCCTCCCGGGTTCACGCCATTCTCCGGCCTCAGCCTCCCGAGTAGCTGGGACTACAGGCGCCCGCCACCTCGCCCAGCTAGTTTTTTGTATTTCTTAATAGAGACGGGGTTTCACCGTGTTAGCCAGGATGGTCTCGATCTCCTGACCTCGTGATCCGCCCGTCTCGGCCTCCCAAAGTGCTGGGATTACAGGCTTGAGCCACCGCGCCCAGCCTTTTTTTTTTTTTTGGCTAACTTTTGTATTTTTTTAGTAGAGATGGAGTTTTGCCACATTGGCCAGGCTGGTCTCAAACTTCTGACCTCAGGTGCTCTGCCTGCCTCGGCCTCCCAAAGTGCTGGGATTACAAGCACAAACCACCCACCAAGCCTGGTCCCTTTGAAGTCTTATAGTGGCTGCCCTTAGAGACAATAGATGACAAGTGTTTCCTATTCAGACCCTTAAAAGGTCCTAGACTTTAGTTAATCTCTTTAGAATTGGGAGGGCCTGGAAGAAAAAGATCTAGCTATGTTAATAAAGATTGTTTACAGATGCAAATTTCCCCCCACAAAGAACAGCTTTGCAGGGCCATTTCAAGATATGGCAAAGAAACATGTTTTGGGGTAAAATATTTTGATTTTCTTCCTTGTCTTGTAATGTTATGTCAGAGTCATATTGGAAAGTAAGTCACGATATATATAGGGTTAAAAAAAACCCATCTGATATGGTTTGGCTGTGTCCCCACCCAAATCTCAACTTGAATTGTGTCTCCCAGAATTCCCACGTGTTGTGGGAGGGACCCAAGGGGAGGTAACTGGATTATGGGGGCGGTATTTCCCGTGTTATTCTCATGATAGTATATAAGTCCCATGAGCTCTGATGGGTTTATCAGGAGTTTCTGCTTTTGCTTCCTCCTCATTTTTCTCTTGCCACCACCATGTAAGAAATGCCTTTCACCTCCTGCCATGATTCTGAGGCCTCCCCAGACATGTGGAACTGTAAGTCCAATTGAGCCTTTTTTTCTTCTCAGTCTCAGGTATGTCTTTATCAGCCGTGTGAAAACAGACTAATACAGGTTAAAAAACCCATCTGATGAGAACTTACGGTTTGTAGAGCATGACTCCCCAGACCCCTTATATAGGCATTTGGACTAGATAAAACAATCAAAGCTTAGTCCTCACTAGTTTGAATAGTAACTGTGGGCTCTGTGGTACAGCATCTGCCTCAGGCTGTCTGCTGCTTGCTTTGGGATGATTAGGGCAGGGGAATAGTGTCCTGCAGTATAAGAGCCCAATAATGCGGCTGGAAGGAGCTGGGGGCTGGAAGGATTGGTTACTCCAATGAAAGGTGCCTTTGAAGGAGTTATTTTCTATCGCCGGGAATCTGATAACCCTGAGAGGAGCAGTCCTTTTCCAGTCAACAAGGCCTCAATGATAAAATTTCAGGTACAGAATTTTTTTTTTTTTTTTTTTTTGAGATGGAGTTTCGCTCTTGTTGCCCAGGCTGGAGTGCAATGGTGTGATCTTGGCTCACTGCAACCTCCACCTCCCGGGTTCAAGTGATTCTTGTGCCCTAGCCTCCTAAGTAGCTGGGATCACAGGTGCCCACCACCATGCCCGACTAATTTTTTGTAATTTTAGCAGAGATGGGGTTTTACCATGTGGGCCAGGATGGTCTTGAACTCCTGACCTCAGGTGATCCACCTGCCTTGGCCTCCCAAAGTGTTGCGATTACAGGCATAAGCCACTGTGCCTGGCCACAGAAACTAATAAAACACTTTAGTTAATACAATGTTTTAAATACCTCAGTCCTTCCTGGGCAGGGCTTAGCATTAGCTATCTGCTCAAATCCAGTACCAGGTGATATGCTGGTGGTCACTTGGCCGTGGATTTGCTGCCTGGCCATCCTTTTGTATGAGACACCTGTAATAATAGCAGATTGGTTGCAAAAATGGCTCAATACCTCTCCCTGTATCCACATCCTTTGCAATGTGACTTTGCAGCTCCTCCCATCAAAAGATAGAGTCTCTCTCCTCACTCGTTGAATCTGGGCTGGCCACGTGACTTCTTTTGACAACCAAAATGCAGGGGAAGTGAAGGTATACCAGTTCTCAGCCCCTTTGAAAATCTTTGCACACTTCCAGTCATTCTCTTCAACCCCATATGAAGAAACCCAGACTAGCCTGTTGTGGGACATGAGATCCTGTCAGAAGCATTTGAACCAGAACAACTCCATGTTGAATAGGGGCTGGGTAAAATGAGGTTGAGAAGTATGGGGCTGCATTCCCAGACGGTTAAGGCATTCTAAGTCACAGGATGAGATAGAAGGTTGGCACAAGATACAGGTCATAAAGACCTTGCTGATAAAACAGCTTGCAGTAAAGAAGCCAGCTAAAACCCACCAAAACCAACATGGCGACCAGAGTGACCTCTGGTTGTCCTCACTGCTACACTCCCACCAGCATCATGACAATTCACAAATGCCATGGCAACTTCAGGAAGTGACCCTATATGGTCTAAAAAGGGGAGGCCATAAAAATGGGCAGCCAGCAGCCCTTGGGGCCGCTCTGTCTATGGAATAGCCATTCTTTTATTCCTCTACTTTCTCAATAAACTTGCTTTCACTTTACAGACTTGTTTTGAATTCTTTCTTGCACAAGATCCAAGAACCCTCTCTTGGGGTCTGGATTAGGACCCCTCTCCAGTAACAATCCCATGGAGGAGAGTCCAGTTGTCCCAGTGGAGGCCATCCTATACCAGCCTCTTGCCTGTTGTCCCCCAAACATGAGAGAGAGCAGCCAAAATTACCAGAGTTGCCTACTCAGCCTGCAATTGATCATTTTGTGCATGAGCAAGCCCATCCAAGATCAAAAGCACTGCCCGGTTGGCCTGTAGCTTTGTGAGCAATGATAAATGCTAACTGATTTAAGCCACTGAATTTTGGGGTGGTTTGTTACACAGCAAAAGCTAACTGATACTATATATATCTCATTTAAATATGAGAACCCACCTGGTATAATTTAAGGTACTATTAGCATTATCCCCATTTTACAAATAAGGACACTGAGGCACAGGGTACTGTAGACAAAAAGCCAAACTCTGTAAAATACTTGAAGAGATTTATTCTGAGCCAAATGTGAGGATCATGACTCGTGACACAGCTTCAGGAGATCCTGGGAACATGTGCCCAAGGTGGTTGTGTTTCAGTTTAATTTTACATGTTTTAGAAGGACAGAAGTTACAGACAGACATCAACCAGTATACCTAAGGTGTACATTGGTTTGTTCTGAAAAGGTGGGACAGCTCAAAAGGGGTGGGGAGGGGCTTCTGGGTCATAGGTAGTTCTAAAGATTTTCAGATTGGCAATGCTTTTTGGCGGGGGGATAGGTCTTGCTTTGCTGACTAGGCTGGAGTGCAGTGGTTCAGTCATAGCTCACTGTAGCCTCTAACTCCTGGGCTCAAGCAATCCTCCCACCTCCTCCACTGGAGTAGCTGGGACTACAGGTGTGTGCCACTATGCCTGGCTGATTTTTCTTTCTTCTTTTCCTTTTTCTTTTCTTTTTTTTTTTTTTTTTTTTGAGACAGAGTCTCGCGCTGTGTCACCCAGGCTGGAGTGCAGTGGCGGGATCTCGGCTCACTGCAAGCTCCGCCTCTCAGGTTCACGCCATTCTCCTGCCTCAGCCTCCGAGTAGCTGGGACTACAGGCGCCCGCCACCACGCCCGGCTAGTTTTTTGTATTTTTAGTAGAGACGGGGTTTCACCATGTTAGCCAGGATGGTCTCGATCTCCTGACCTCGTGATCCACCCGCCTCGGCCTCCCAAAGTGCTGGGATTACAGGCTTGAGCCACCGCGCCCGGCCTCCTTTTTCTTTTCTAAGTAGAGATGGGATCTCATTGGGTTGCCTGGGGTTGTCTCAAACTCCTGGGCTCAAGTGATCCTCCTGCCTTGGCCTCCCAAAGTGCTGAAATTACAGATGTGAGCCACCATACCTGGCCCTGATTGGCAACTGGTTGAAAGAGGTATTATCTAAAATATTGGAATCAGTAGAAAGGAATGCCTAGGTTAAGATAAGAGGCTGTGGAGACAAAGGTCTTATTATGTAGATAAGGTCTCATAGGTCTCATAGGTGGCCACCCTTACAGGCAATAAATAGATAGCTAATGTTTCCTATTCAGATCTTTAAAAAGTGCTAGACTGTCAGCTCATCTCTTCAGTGTCAGAAGACGCCTGGAGAGGGAAGGGGATTCTCTACAGAATGTAAATTTCCCCTACAAGAGACAGCTTTGCAAAGCCATTTCAAAATAAGTCAAAGAAATATATTTTGGAGGCCGGGCACAGTGGCTCATGCCTGTAATCCTAGCACCTTGGGAGGCTGAGGTGGGTGGATCACTTGAGGTCGGGAGTTCAAGACCAGCCTGGCCAACATGGTGAAACCCCACTCTACTAAAAATACAAAAATTAGCCTGGTGTGGTGTTGCATACCTGTAATCCTAGCTACTGGGGAGGCTGCACGAGAATTGCCTGAACCTGGGAGATGGAGGTTGCAGTGAGCTGAGATCATGCCACTATACTCCACACTGGGCAACAGAGCGAGACTCCATCTCAAAAAACTATATATAATATATATAATGTTTTGAGGTAAAATAATTCTTTTCAGGGCCTGCTGTCTGTCATGATTATAATAGAGTCAGGTTGGAATTTGGTATCTTATTGCTACAGAGAGTCTGTTTTGTCAGTCTTAAGATCTCTGTTTTCATGTTAATACTGGTCAGTTGTGCCTGAGTTCCAAAGGGAGGAGGGTATACTGAGGCATGTCTGACCCCCCACTCACCTTACTTATCATCATGGCATGAACTAGTTTTTTAGGTTTACTTTGGAATCCCCTTGGCTGATAGAAGGGGTTCATTCAGTCGGTTGTAGTGGGGGGGTGCTTAAAATTTTTTTTAATGTTTATAGTACATATAAGGTCACATACCTCATGTGCGATGGAGATGGACTTTGAACACAGAAATCTAACTTCGGTGCCTGCTTTCTTCACTACTATCTTTTTCTGCCATTCCCCTATTGCCAGTGAGGCCTAAGGTTCAGTCACTCTCAACAGGCTCTAATCCTATTTCTTTGCCTGTCTACCCTATGCCAAGTACTTAGTCCCAAGATAAGATTCTGTTAGTATCATTACCCATCTGACCCAGTCCATAGTGCCTTCTAGAGATTTCCATATTGCTTTTTCAGAGAATCAGATAGTTCAAGTATACATTAAAAAGTCTCTTCTGGTGCAATACTTTAAGTCTTAAAGTAAGACATTGTAAAAATTCTGTTACTCTTCAAACTGTCACCCATTAGTTTCAGCATCTATTGATGATTCCTGCCAGAATCAGTGATGATAATGGCTACCAAGTGGTAATTTTCCAATTCCATACTTTATGCTAATTTGATTGTTTGGCTTTCTACTATAAGAGAATAATTTTCCCTTTTTATTTTTTAAATATCAGCGTGGACTCATGGATTCCTTATTCAGTGGTTATAATCCTTTACTATTGTACAGGAAAGGGGTCCTGATCCAGACCCCTAGAGAGGGTTCTTGGATCTCATGCAAGAAAGAATTCAGGGTGAGTCCATAGAGTAAAAGTGAAAGCAAGTTTATTAAGAAAGTGAAGGAATGAAAGAATGGCTACTCCATAGACAGAGCAGCCCCGAGGGCTGCTGGTTGCCCATTTTTGTAGTTATTTGTTGATTACATGCTAAACAAGGGGTAGGTTATTCATGCCTCCCCTATTTAGACCATATAGGGTAACTTCCTGACGTTGCCATGGCATTTGTACACTGTCATGGCCCTGGTGGGAGTGTAGCAGTGAGGATGACCAGAGGTCACTTTTGTCACCATCTTGGTTTTGGTGGATTTTGGCCGGCTTCTTTACTACAGCCCTGTTTTATCAGTAAGGTCTTTATGACCTGTATTTTGTGCCGACCTCCTATATCATCCCGTGACTCAGAATGCCTTAATGGTCTGGGAATGCAGCCCAGTAGGTCTCACCCTCATTTTATCCAGCTCCTATTCAAGATGGAGTTGCTCTGCTTCACACACCTCTGACATTTTCCCCCTCCCTTTTATAAGAGAACCCTTAATCGTAAGGGTTGCAGAGGGATGGAGATCCATTGGGTCCCAATCCAGATCCCAAGTTAGGATTCTTGGATCTCGTGCAAGAAAGAAATCAGGGTGAGTTCATAAAGTGAAGGCAAGTTTATTAAGAAAGTAGAGGAATAAAAGAATGGCTATTCCATAGACAGAGCATCCCCCTGAGGGCTGCTGGTTTCCCATTTTTAAGGTTATTTCTTAATTATATGGTAACCAAGGGGTGAATTATTCATGCCTCCCCCTTTTTAGATCATATAGGATAACTTTCTGACGTTTTCATGGCATTAGTAAACTGTCATGGCACTGAGGGTAGTGTAGCAGTGAGGACGATCAGTGGTCACTTTTGTCATCATCTTGGTTTTGGTGGGTTTTAGCTGACTTCTTTACTGCAACCTGTTTTATCAGCAACGTCTTTTTGACCTGTACCTTGTGCTGACCTCCTATCTCATCCTATTTCTTAGAATGCCTTAACTGTCTGGGAATGCAGTCCAGTAGGTCTCAGTGCCATTTTACCCAGCTTCTATTCAAGATGGAATTGCTCTGGTTCACACACCTCTGACATTTCTCCCCTCTATTTTATAAGAGAACCCTTAATCCCAAGGGTTACAGAGGGATGGCGATCCATCTTCTGTAACTTCTTGAGACTGAATAGGGGCAATCACATACGTGCCTAATTATTATGGTCTCTTGTATTCAGGGTAGAGAGGAGCTCAGTCAGAAAGCATCAGTACGGTGAGGGGCATTCATAACTCTTGACTTCTGACAAGGGTTGATATCTGGAAGATTAATAAGTGTTCAGTTTAAGAAAACACTCGGGCTGGGCGCAGTGGCTCACGCCTGTAATCCCAGCACTTTGGGAGGCTGAGGTGGGTGGATCACGAGGTCAGGAGATCGAGACCATCCTGGCTAACACGGTGAAACCCCGTCTCTACTAAAAAAAATACAAAAAAATTAGCTGGGCGTGGTGGCGGGCGCCTGTAGTCCCAGCTACTTGGGAGGCCAAAGCAGGAGAATGGCATGAATTCAGGAGGTGGAGCTTGCAGTGAGCCGAGATGCACCACTGCACTCCAGCCTGGGCAACAGAGCGAGACTCTGTCTCAAAGAAAAGAAAAGAAAAGAAAAGAAAAGATTCAGTAAGCTTGTCCTGCATTCCTACACAAACAGTACAACAGCAACGTATCCCACAAAAGTTAAGTAAAATAATCCCAAGTAAATTAAATTAGAAGGCTTTCCATGAACTGGGCAAATATTGGAACCAAGTTGATAGGAGCTTGCTAGCTAATTCCAATATATGCCCAGAATTGAAATGTTGATTCGGAGTTTTACATTACCCATCCCTCTTGTTTCTTATGAGCAGCAGTCAGAGATCACTAGTTGGTTCACAGCAATAAGCAAGGTTAGCCTAAATTGCAGAAACAAACTTAAAAACAACTGATGAGACTAGAATTTAATAACAAGTATACCATAGTTTTTGAAACATAACTTTTCTCTCTCCAGTTTCCCATTTTTACTAAAGACAAATTATGACAAGACTGATTTGTTTTATTATTCTTGGCCTGATTATGTGTATGAAGTCCAGCAAGAGTATTTTTCACATAAGCTCTTTTTAAATTGGCTTTGATGGAACTCTGTTACATAGAAGGAATCTCAGATAAGACTTTTTTAGAGCCAAGCTCAGCTATGGGTGTGTACTCTCAAATACCTATGAGTTGAGTAAATGCCTCTTCTTTTGAGGTCCCAAGATAGCCTGGGCCTCCTGGACCTGTGAGAAAGTGACATTCTTTACTTACCACAGGTCAGAAACCCTGCACAGGGAATGTGCAGGCAAGGTATGAGGCCAGTTTCCCAAGGGAGCTTTTATTGGCTCTGTAAGTCAAGTTTAATTCCTTAAACGAAAGCACACCATTCCAGTCAAAACCTTGGTAAAGGCCGGGCGCGGTGGCTCAAGCCTGTAATCCCAGCACTTTGGGAGGCCGAGACGGGTGGATCAGGAGGTCAGGAGATCGAGACCATCCTGGCTAACACAATGAAACCCCGTCTCTACTAAAAATACAAAAAAATTAGCCGGGCATGGTGGCGGCGCCTGTAGTCCCAGCTACTTGGGAGGCTGAGGCAGGAGAATGGCGGGAACCCGGGAGGTGGAGCTTGCAGTGAGCCGAGATCGCGCCACTGCACTCCAGCCTGGGCGACAGAGCGAGACTCTGCCTCAAAAAAAAAAAAAAAAAAACAACCCTTGGTAAAATAACCAATTTTTCCGGTTGTGTCCTGTTACAAAAGAAAGCAGATTCTTACTGCACTTATGCAAATAACTATTGCCATAAATTAAGAATACTCATAAATAGTTTCTAAATTCTGGAGAAATTAGGGAGAGAGAAACAAATGTGCTGCAAATTTTGTTCATAGCAGTATGCTTTACTCAATTGCTAAAAGCTGTAAATAGCTCAAAAGAAAAGTTTCCTTGACTCTGAAAAAGAGAGCAAAGATCAGCAATGCTTTAAGCAAAGTTAAAAAGATTACTTAAATTTTTTTAGTTAGTTCAGTTAATTTAGTTAACTCCAGTCTTGCTTGATATTCACGAACATTTTAGCTCTCTATGAGAGTTCTGAAAGTTGTTTCCTCTGTTCTAATGTCACAATTTCCAAAGTTATTAGAAACCTGCATTCAAGAACACCTGTTAGAGTCCAACAGCCAATTATAAACCACCTTCTAAAGAGGATTAAAACAAGACAACAATCGTTTGTGGATGACAAAATGTTTTAGGACAGCCGTAGTCAAAAACATGATTGACAAAGAAATTTTGTTACCTCTGTAGCATACAATGATTTTATGTAACAATTATAATTATTAATAACATACACTAAGTCATATCAGAATTAGGAGTTTCCCATAATTTGGGAACATATACTAATAACACATTTATACAAATATAGCCCAAAGAAAGCCAAATACCATTTCATATTTGATAATGCTCCCTGTATAATTTTTATACCAAATAAGCCAAATGTGACTATTGCATTAGTGCACTGTTGATGTCAAACAATTCTTAATGAAACCTTAAAGACAAATGTATTCAATCTTAATCAGTTTGATAATAAGGTAAGATTTTCATAAATTTTTTATAACCCTTTACAAATTTTTGTAAAAGAGGAGATCATAAGCAGGTTTTTGCACTAAGAAAAACCTGTTGTGCTTTTATTCCCATATTCAATTTATGAAAAACCAAATAATACCCCTTTAACTTTAACCAATATGTTCACACACAGAATTTCTTTTACAAGATTAATTTTTCATAAACATTTCACAACTTGTCTAAACCTTTAGATTTTTTCTATCTAACTTAAAACAATCCTTTAACCCTTTTAATCTAGGCAAGAAAAAAAATCCACATTCCCATGACTTCTTACAATCTTTTACCAAAAACACATTTCACTTTCTTTACACACCTTGCATGTAAAACTGTTTCTTCAGTTGTCTCAATTACATGTTATAATGTTAACCCTTAGTGACTTTTACTGTTGGTAACAAACCTTGGTAAGTAGCAATTTTAATTGTGTACTATGTGTGGAGCCTAACCTAGGACACACTAGGCAGAAGTGCAGATAACGGCTGACTCCAGCATAGGTAGGGGTCATGGCTAACTCCACATGTCCTAGGCCTTATCTAGAATCTAATGCTCAAAAGTTAAAGAAGCAGTTTATAACCTTAAAGCATTTAGCAAACTTAATAACGGACCTGTACAATTTAGACCAAATGTTTACATTTGGAAGATATTTTAATTTTACCAATAATCTTAAAATTGTCTTTATTTCCCAAAGATTACTTAAGGCACATTAACTAAAAGGCATTACACTTTTTACTTTTCTGACAAAATATTTGATTTAAGCTCTTATTATTAAACCAATTAATTAAAGCTCTTTTATATTATACACACAACACATATAAATACACAGACAGACAAAAGGTAAAGGATCATTCCCTAAGCTGGGAATTGAACCCTAAACCCGGGCCACCATTGTGAAAAGAGAAAACATGGCCGCATGGTTACAAGGTTGAGCTCCCAAGGACATACAAGACAGGAAGGAAACCTCATCTAGTTTTCTTCAGGGGCTTGCAGCAAAGTTTGTAACTGACCAGTTTGCTGGGCTGTTTTGAAAAGTGGGCTTACAGGTGTCCTAAGCCAGTGTTCTATCCTAAGTTACCCCTCTTTATGACAGAACAATACAGAAAAGACACACAACAGATTTGCTATGGCTTAAGACTAGCTTCATACATCCTTTTTTTTTTCTTCCCATTAATGAAAACTTCACAGCAGAGGAGATAAACAGTGATTTTATTTTTTATTTATTATTATTATTATTATTATTATTTTTACCATTTATTCAACCAGTGTGCACACAGAGAGAGAGAGAGAGGGAGGAAAGCATTGCCCGAAGCAAGGTGGGAAAGTCAAGGCGTTCAAAGAAGCCAGAGAAAGACCCACCCATTGCAGTGACACTGAAAAGTTCAGGCTGCTGCTTGTCGGCAGTGAAGGGATCTTTTCCAGCAGTCCCACCAGTTCTCAAGTGTCCCCTTTTAGGGAGGAAAAAGCTCCCCATGTCCTACGATCCTGTACATGCCTAATCCTGTCACCCACAGCCATTTGCAAAGAGTACAAGGCAGATTAATCCAAGGAGAACAGCAGTTAACATCCCATAGTGCCAAACCCATTCTTAGCCAAAAGGGACTTTACCTACCGAGAGGGACTTTACTGAGAGGGGCCTCTAATCCCCTAAATCTTAGAAGAGACTCTAACCCTCCAAAGTTGGGCCTCTGATAACCTCAGGTCGGTCAAGCATCCTTGCCTTTTATTGAGAGGAGCCTTTAACCCTCTCTGTCCTAGGAGACACTGTAACTCCCCTAAGTTGGGCCTCTAACCCAATCCTATCCTTTATCCGGGTACCCCACCACTCACCCAAAGTTGTCCAGTCAGTGCTGCAGTCTATTTCCTTTGAGTCGGGGGGTTCTCCTCAGTATCATCCCTTCAGGGTTCACCAGAAAGTTGTTACCAGACCCTGCCACTTACCCAAAGTAAGCCATTGGGTTGGGGGTTTCTGTAATATAGTTGCTTCTGTGGTCACCAGAAAGATGTTACAGGACCCCAACACTTACCCAAAGTTAGCCTTTGGATCAGGGGTTTCTGTACTACAGTCCCTTTGTGGTCGCCAGAAAGATGTTACAGGAAAGAGGTCCTGATCCAGACCCCTGGAGCGGGTTCTTGGATCTCATGCAAGAAAGAATTCAGGGTGAGTCTGTAAAGTGAAAACAAGTTTATTAAGAAAGTAAAGGAACAAAAGAATGGTTACTCCATAGACAGAGCAGCCCCGAGGGCTGCTGGTTGCTCATTTTTATGGTGGTTTCTTGATTATATGCTAAACAAGGGGTGGATTATTCATGCGTCCCCTTTTTAGACCATCTAGGGTAACTTCCTGACGTTGCCATGGCATTTGTACATTGTCATGGCCCTGGTGGGAGTGTAGCAGTGAGGACGACCAGAGGTCACTCTTGTGGCCATCTTGGTTTTGGTGGATTGTGACTGGCTTCTTTACTACAGCCCTGTTTTATCAGTAAGGTCTTTATGACCTGTATTTTGTGCCGACCTCCTATATCATCCTGTGACTTAGAATGCCTGAATGGTCTGGGAATGCAGCCCAGTAGGTCTCACCCTCATTTTACCCAGCTCCTATTCAAGATGGAGTTGCTCTGCTTCACACGCCTCTGACACTATTGTTATTTTTTTGATGCATAGATTATTTTCTATTCGTCCACTGGAAGTCTCTCCTAGCTAGCTCCTGTGTCCTTTTGACAGGTCCCCATCATTCTTTGAGCATGTCTTTACTTTTTGACATGAGATGTTTCAGGCTTATTTGTGCTTTCCCTGTACTAGCGCTGGAATGGATTTTTTCTTAAAAATAACAAAACACTACTGCCCCCTAACTCACCCCAAAACCACATTGTTTTCTTTTTGTAGAAAATGATAATTTTTTTTTTTTTTTTGAGACAGGGTCTCCTTCTGTCACCCAGGCTGGAGTACAGTGGTGCAATTATGGCTCATTGCAGCCTTGACCTCCTGGGGTCAAGTGATCCTCCCATCTCAGCCCCCCAAGTAGCTGGAACCACAGGTGCATGCCACCACACCTGGCTAATTTTTGTATTTTTTGTAGAGATGGAGTTTCATCATGTTCCTCAGGCTAGTCTTGAACTCCTGGACTCAAGCAATCTGCCTGCCTTGGCCACCCAAAGTGCTGGGATTTACTTGTTTCCTTTTTTTTTCCTTTTTCCTTTTCATTTATTTTTATTTTTCAAAATAGAGATGGGGTTTCACCACGGTGCCCAGGCTGGTCTCAAACTCCTGGGCTCAAGTGATCCTCCTGCCTTGGCCTCCCAAAGCATTGAGATTATGTAAAGGCATGGGCCAGCATGTCTGGCCATACTTTTTTTCACTTAACAATTTATCCTGAAATCATTCCACATGAATTCATAAAGTAACTAGAACAAAGAATAAATATTAGAGCCAGATGTCGTGTTTCATGTCTGTAATCTCAGCTACTTGGGAGGCTGATGTGGGAGCATTTCTTGAGGCCAGAAGTTTAAGACCAGCTTGGGCAACATAATGAGACCCCCATCTAAAAATATATATATATATTTTTTAATTAGCTGGGCGTGATGGCAAGCACCTGTAGTCCCAGCTACTTAGGAGGCCAAGGTGGGAGGACCAACTGGACACAGGAGTTCAAGGCTGCAGTGAGCTGTGATCGTGCCTATGAGCAGCCACTGCACTTCAGCCTGGGTGACAGAGCAAGGCACCATCTCTAAATAATAATAACAGTAATAATTCTCAGTAGGTGAAAACTTAGGGGAATGACTACTTTTGTACAGTGCTTGTAGAAGTAAATTACCAAATTCTTCCTTTTCAGATAGATGTGGGTTGAAGATCTTTAGAATTCAAGGAATCAACTGTGAGAGTCCTTTGAAAAGCCTTTCTGTGGTTTGTGTGTATTTTCCCTCTCCCTCTGGTTAGGACAAACTTAGTAAAGATAAAGAAAGCTAACTTCTCTGGCACAGGGCAAGTTTGATACTTTCACCTACCAAGAAACCTAGGGGGTAGAAGGCAGTATAGTTTTATATAATGACCACTGGACTGGAACTCTGAGTTTAGGTTCTGGTTCTGCCTTCAATTTATTCTGTAACTTTTGATGGATCAAGAAATCAGCTGGGCATGGTGACTCATGCCTGTTAATCCCAGCACTTTGGGAGGCCCAGGTGGGCAGATCACTAGAGGTCTGGAGTTCGAAACCAGCCTGGCCAACACAGTGAAACCCTGTCTCTACTAAAAGTACAAAAATTAGCCAGGCAAGGTGGCCCACGCCTATAATTCCAGCTACTCGGGAGGCTGAGGCAGGGGAATCGCTTGAAACCAGGAGGTGGAGGTTGCAGTGAGCCAAGATAGCACCACTGCACTCCAACCTGGGTGACAGAGCAAGACTGTCTTAAAAAAAAAAATTATCTGTGAGGCATTTTGTCATCCATAAAACTGGATAAATGTCACCTGTTCTCAGAAGACTAAACTATTTTAATATTGCTTAGGAAATAAGTGGTCCAAGACAACGCAGAGATGTCATGTGTTATAGTTCATATAAAAGAAGGTAAGTTTTTGCCCAAGAATATCATGTGAGGTAGAGAGACAATGCAGTATCGACTATCTGAATAAACAAAAGATTTTAGAGCTAGCATGAGGGATGTGGGGAGGAGGCTCTGGACTAGAAATATTAACAAAATATTAGAATCAGGAGTATTGGCAAGATAAACTCATTATGTAAAAGAGGAGGGAGAAACAGATTAAGGGAAAACAACAAGTTTGAGTATACCCTAATAATAAGAAATTGATGGTGTACAGTTATAAAAATGTGTTTACATGGTTAGGGAATCTTTAAGCATGTAAAATCACATAGAATAGAAATATATTTAGAAAACCCATGCAAACCAAATGAAATAGTGACAGGGATGGAGGTTGCTCAAATAACTTTGGACTGACAATGCTAATAGTTGATATTGGAATACAGAAATGGGTCAGAACACAATCAGAAAAGCTGTGACCAGAATGTTTCAGCAATGTAGCTGATGAAAATCAACGGTGGTGCTAAAGACTGCTCCTCCCTGTCCTGACAATGTCAACGGCCTTAAGCAAGAAACAAAGAGGCCGGGCGCGGTGGCTCACGCCTGTAATCCCAACACTTTGGGAGGCTGAGGTGGGTGGATCACTTGAGGTCAGGAGTTCAAGACCAGCCTGGCCAACATGGTGAAACCCTGTCTCTACTAAAAATACAAAAAACTAGCCAGGCATGGTGGAGTGTGTCTGTAATCCCAGCTACTCGGGAGCCTGAGGCAGGAGAATCGCTTGAACCCGGGAGGCGGAGGTTGCAGTGAGCTGAGGTCGTGACACTGCATTCCAGCCTGGGCAACATAGTGAGACTCTCTCAAAAACAAAAAGAAACGTAGAGTATTAATAGATGATGTTTGCTAAAGGCTTGTGGGTGTATTTTTTTTAAGTACTAACATGGATTGCTTTGATCAACACATACAAAATAATTTTTAAATGACATAAAATAATAAAATTCTGGTTATGCTGGCAGTCTCTGCCTACTGAGCATGATGATCTGGATATTCACAATAGGACCCAGATCAACCCAATAGCCGACCAGTTGCTGGTGGAAGTTCTCAGTAGGAAAAAAATTCTGTATGAGAAGGTGGCACAAGAAGCCAGTTCTCATTTGCCATCTTAGGAAACCAAGGCTTTTCTTGAAAAGAAAAGGCATTTTGTCATCCATAAAACTGGATAATTGCCACCTGTTCTCAGAAGACTAAACTATTTTAATATTGCATAGGAAATAAGTGGTCCAAGACAACGCAGAGCTGTCATGTGTTATAGTTTATATAAAAGAAGGTAAGTTTTTGCCCAAGAATATCATATGAGGTAGAGAGACAATGCAATATTTTCTTGAAAAGAATGACAACATTTTACTTAATATTAGCCTCACCAAAATGAAGCTAACTGCTAAACTTTGCTTCTTGGCTCACATTTTATTTAATTTTCAAGTGTTTTATAAAGATATTGATACAACTAATTAGGATATCATTGGGAAGACCAATAAATTAATGACTCTGCTTTTGTTATTTTTATTTTTATTTTTTGAGACAGAGTCTCATTCTATCACCCAGGCTGGAGTGCAGTGGCACGATCTCGGCTCACTGCAACCTCCGCCTCCCAGGTTCAAGCGATTCTCCTGTCTCAGCCTCCTGAGTAGCTGGGACTACAGGCACCCGCCACCACACCTGGCTTATTTTTATATTTTCAGTAGAGACAGGGTTTCACCATATTGGTCAGGCTAGTCTCAAACTCCTGACCTCAAGCGATCCACCCACCTCAGCCTCCCAAAGTGCTGGGATTACAGGCGTGAGCCACTGTGCCTCGCCTGCTTTCATTATTCTTTAAATCTCAAGGTTATGTGTGTGTATTGAGGGTTTCTAACACGGTTGATACCCTAAATGTAAATGTACATTTTCTTAGCTTATCTGTAAGGTTTAATCAATGACCTGTACAATGTAAACACTTTTTTTTTTTTTTTTTTTTTGAGCCAGAGGCTTGCTCTGTCACCAGGCTGGAGTACAGTGGCGCGATCTTGACTCACTGCAACCTCCGCCTCCCAGGTTCAAGTGATTCTCCTGCCTCAGCCTCCCGAGTAGCTGGGACTAAAGGTGCGTGCCACCATGCCTGGCTAGTTTTTTGTATTTTCAGTAGAGACGGGGTTTCACTGTGTTAGCCAGGACGGTCTCGATCTCCTGACCTCGTGATCTGCCCACCTCGGCCTCCCAAAGTGCTAGGATTACAGGTGTGAGCTACTGTGCCCGGCCCTGTACACTTTTTTTTATGTATGTGATATGTGCTGGAACTGACACAATCATCTAAAATGCCAATGAAACAAAAAAATTCAACATAAAAAATCAGGAGAAAAAAACACTCACAGAATAACAAGGAAAGTGGAAAAATATCCTGAGACAATTTGAAAAGTTATAATATGAAAAGACAAAGCAAACCACTTGTAGAAATACACATTCCAAGCAGAATTTTAGGACTGCTTGAGATCTCATGAAGATGTTAGAGAAAAAACAGATTAGGAAGAAAAGTATTTCAATGTATCTGTAAGTGCTATCAGGATTAAGATAATACTTGTTTAATGCTTAATGACAGTCTAAAACCATGTATCAAATCTACAGTATAGCCAGGCAGCAATGCCAAAGATTTAATTGAAAAAAACATATCTAAGATGCAGAAGGATTGAGTAAAATGATGATGATATTACCAGCAAAATTATTGACCTAAGCAACAGGGCACAGAAATGCATACAAATGTACATTCTAAGGAGTTTCCGAGCAAGTAATAGACTAGAAACTTACTCAGGATTGTAATAGAAGACCATTTCCTAGAATTGGAAACAAAAAAATCAGTTGAGCCTGAAATTCAAAGGTGTACCCAGGATCATATCAAATCTTATCGTTTAAAACAAAGGAACCTGGCTGGGTGCTGTGCCTCATACTTGTAATCCTAGCACTTTGGGAGGCCAAGGTGGGTGGATCACTTGAGGTCAGTAGTTCGAGACTGGCCTGGCCAACATGGTGAAAACCCGTCTCAACTAAAAATACAAAAATTAGTTGGGTGTGGTGGTATGCACATGTAATCCCAGCTACTCGGGAGGCTGAAGCACGAGAATAGCTTGAACCCGGGAGGCGGAGGTTGCAGTGAGCCGAGATCATGCCACTGCACTCCAAGCCTGGGCGATAGAGCGAGTCTCAGGGAGAAAAACAAACAAACAAACAAAACATTAAAAAAAGGAACCTGAATACATATTTTTAATTTTTGAACTTTGACAATAATAAGGAATACTTTATACAACTAAGAAGGGGTTGGTAACATTTAAAGAAATACCAAATATAATTATTTTGGACCTTGGAATCCAAATAAAAGCCAGAGGGACTGAAATCAGTATCTTTACGATACTTCAAGCTAATAGTCATCAATGATAAGAAATAATGACATGTTTATAATAGCTTTCATCTGTTGTAGCTTTACTGGGAGACAAGTACTATGTGAAGTCCTTTAGATATACTACCTCATTTAATCATCAGAACAGAGATGAGTTAGATCAATACTGCCCTTAGACCTGGGCAAGAGGGGCCCCTGCCCTGTGTCTCTGCTTTGGAGGGCCTTCGCTGTCAGGATTTATACCATTCAAGCCTCGGGGAAATGCTTCTCCACTCTGCTTATCCTGTGTCCTCAAAACCAAACGTGACTGCTTCTGAATACTCTGTAGTCTGTGGGCTATACCACTGCCAGCATTGGAAACAGACATGGTTTTGGACTTTGCAGAGGATTTCAGTGGTGGAAACACGTAGGTTGGCAAAGGCAAATTAACTCATCAAGTCATGCCTTTCAGATAGCATAGACGCAATAGATTCTTGCCGAATGAAGTATCTTTCTCCAGTAGTTTCCAGCGTCCATTTCCTTTCTTGTTTCTGTGTTTGAATCAGTAGTTCCAGAGGTAATCACAAATTGAACAGTATTCACTGCAAGTACACACGGTGTCTGGGGAACATTTTTCACTAAGAAACAATTCATATGACTCTTCAATATTTATGTAAGTAGTTTTCCATGTAACATGTGAGAGGTAAGATATTAATTTCTTCCATTAGCAATTGCATGCATATTGAATGTGGAATCAAATATAGTTCTGTGTTTTATTTTTATTAAAATGTTCACATTTAATTACATGTTCAAAAAATTAAATGGGAAGTTTTACTTCAGCTCCAAATGTAGGAAGTCACAAGAAAAAGCCAGATAACCTACAAAATCATAACTTTTCTTGCATCCATCAATAAGCTGCGGTTACAAGGCAACCAAGTTCACTGAAATCCAAAGAGTGACAAAGCCCTGCAAGGAGAGATGTGACACATAAACATCTTCGCCTTTGGCAGAAGGGAGGGGAAAGAGAAGGCCCAAGTACAAATAGGTAAGATAAAATCAGCTAACATTTTAATGAATTATTATTACTATTTTCGAGACGGAGTCTCACTCTGCCACCCAGGCTGGAGTGCAGTGGCGTGATCATGGCTCACTGCATCTTCTGCTTCCTGGGCTCAAGCGATCCCCCTGGCTTAGCCTCTGGAGTAGCTGGTACTACGTGTGTGCACCAATATATCCAGCTAATCTTTTTTTTTTTTTTTGAGATGGAGTTTCACTCTTGTTGCCCAGGCTGGAGTGCAATGGTGCAATCTTGGCTCACTGCAACCTCCGCCTCCCGGGTTCAAGTGATTATCCTGCCTCAGCCTCCTGAGTAGCTGGGATTACAGGCATGTGCCACCATGCCCAGCTAATTTTTTGTATTTTTAGTAGAGACGGCGTTTCACCACGTTGGTCAGGCTGGTCTCGAACTCCTGACTTCAGGTGATCCACCTGCCTTGGCCTCCCAAAGTGCTGGGATAACAGGCGTGAGCCACTGTGCCAAGCCCCAGCTAATCTTTTTATGATTCTTAGTAGAGTCGAGGTCTTGCTATGTTGCTCAGGCTGGCCTCAAACTCTTCAGATCAAGTCATCCTCCCACCTCAGCTTCCCAAAGTACCGAGATTACAGGCAAGAGCCACCATGCCTGGCCAATTTTAATGAATTCTTAGAGGCCAAGTATGGGCCAGCATGTCAATTTGTAATAGCTCATAGCAGAGGAAAATACTGAGAAAGTTATGCAAGAAACACCAAAAAAATAGACTGCGATAATTAATAGGTAATCTTCCCTCCTACACACACTTTCAGAGATGAGATGATCCCCGTATTATAGAAATGTTTATGAACACAGAAAAAGATGAAAATAAAATTATTAATACCTAGTTTGGACAAGGGGTCTGACGGCTGGTGCTGTCATACACTGTTGGAGGAAGGTATACTGGAAAACAAGTTGGCTATATTAGAAAAGGTTTTAAAAATACACATGCTGTGTGATCAAATAATTCCAGTTGCAGAAATGTATTATATGCTAATAGCAAAAAAAGGTAGAGAAATTTACTTACAAAGTTATTTATATTTTCTGGCAAGAAACAGATGGCACACTTAAACTGGAAAAGTGAAGTGAATTTAATGAAGGACTATTTATAAAGGTGTGGGCAGGGTTAAAGGAAATCAAGAAAGGATGGTGGAGTACTCTGGGGCTAGGAACAGGAGGGATACCTTACCACCCTAAGCATGAAGGTGCAGGGGTAGGGAGCTGTTACAGGAACCCAGGGAGGGTAGCAGTAGGAGAGAACCTCCAACCAGGTGTGGTAGCATCTAGTTCAAGGACACAGCCAATCAGTAGCCCTTTGGGGAGCGAGCTTGGGGCAGAAATATCCTGATCTCCATTTTTTCCTATCCTTGAATTTCTTGCTGGTGCCTCCCGTTGGCCAAACCTACTAGAAGCCAGAGATCAGGGAGGCCCAGTGATGTAAAGATCAGCCTCCCCAGACAAACAACATGGTGGAGAAGGGGAGAGGATGGACCGAAAGCTATTCAAAAGATCCGGCACAATGTTTGCCACGGCATTGCTTATAATGGTAAAATATTGGAAACCACCTCAATGTCTAGCACTTGGGAATTTGCAAAACAACTTACATTAGGTTCATATCTTGGAATACATGCCACCATTAAAATGTAAGTTTTGGAAGTATTATTTATTAAGATGAAAAGATGTTCATAATATATTGTTGAATGAAACAAAACTTTATGTACAGTCTGATCACAGTTTTCTGTCAGCATTTTGTGTGTGTGTGTGTGTGTGTGAATTTATACATTAAAAATATCTGGACGAGGCCGGGCGCGGTGGCTCACGCCTGTAATCCCAGCACTTTGGGAGGCTGAGGCAAGCGGATCATGAGGTCAGGAGATCGAGACCATCCTGGCTAACATGGTGAAACCCCATCTCTACTAAAAATATAAAAAATTAGCCAGGCGTGGTGGCGGGCACCTGTAGTCCCAGCTACTTGGGAGGCTGAGTCAGGAGAATGGCGTGAACCTGGGAGGTGGAGCTTGCAGTAAGCCGAGATCGTGCCACTGCACTCCAGCCTGGGTGACAGAGCAAGGCTGCATCTCAAAAAAAAAGAAAAAGAAAAAGGAAAAGAAAAAAAAATCTGGACGAATGTAATGTTAACAATGCTTCTTTGGAGGTGGTGAGATTATGGCTCATTTTAATATTCATAATTTTGCTTCTCTGTATATTCAGCTTTGTCTACAATGTGTAATAAAAAATTACAGTTCTTTTTAGAAAAACGGGAGAGATGGCATGATCCCAAATTAATTCTGTGAGTTAAATAGGTGCTATTATTAACACTGAGAAGGAAGATTCCTTAAAACTTCTATTAGAAGCCAATTTCATTTACACACACAGTTGCAAAATTCTTAAATAAAATTTCAGCAAAGACTTGAGCAATAATAACCATCATTGTATATTTAACTAGATGCCAATTACTGTATTGGGAAACTTAACTGATTATCTAACTTATTTTCATACAACACTATGAAGAAGGTATTAACGTTTCCATTTTAAGATGAGAAAATCAAAGCTTAGAAAAAAAAACTATGCCTAAAGATACATGGTTAGTCAATAGTAAAATTATATTCAAAGTCAGGTCTGTCTTCATCTAAACCCAGTGTTTTCAACCCCTACATTGGATACCATACCATGACTTGAAAGAACTTATCTCCAAATACAAGACCAACCGATCAAAAAGAAAACTTTGGATGTATTACATCATGTCAACAGAGCAAACAGTGAACATCAGAAGAATACTTTATAGACACTGCTAAGGCATGGTGTACTTTTTTTTTTTTTTTTTTTTTGAGATAGGGTCTCACTCTGTTATCGAGGCCGGAATGCCGTAGCGTGATCTTGGCTCACTGCAACCTCTGATTCTTGGGTTCAAAAAATTAAATTCTAGTAAGCTCTAAGAAAGAAGAGGCCAACACAAATTACTTATTTGGATGGAGTGGGACAGACATGGCAGGCTGCGGTGAAGGAGCACTTCGGGTGCAGGGTAGGTGAAGGGAGGACACGGGGTCTGTAGGGTGGGTGAAATGGGAGGGACACGGGGACACCCAGGGCAGTGCCTGGAAGGACAGTTCCACCGGCTGGCCTTCCCTGCAGGAGTCTGCGAACCTTTGACCGGCAGGCTCAGCAATGCATTTTATTTGATGGGTGAGCGGGGAGCTTTGGAAGTTTGCTTTTATATTTATGAAGTGTTCGTTTTCACTGCGGATGTTTTATTTGCTGATGTCTTTTATTTTGCGGACTTTCTCAGACATCTGCCGTGGCCACACGCGATGGTGGCTGAGTTCGATTTTGGCCCATATGTCAGGCAGAGACTGCCCAGCAAACCCAAACTGTGAATTTCAAGTTGATTCTCAGAAGGTTACAAGGACACAGTGCTGGTTAAGCTGAGGCAGGTATGAGGTAGTTACTATTATTTGTATTATTCTCATTTCACAGGTCCGGTCTAGAGAGTTGTGTTTGCCATAGACATCAGTGCCTATCATGAAACAAGTCCAGCAATTGTGATCGGATCTGAATCATGTGTCATATGTTGGCAGTTTCTGTATTTAGTTTTCCACACGGCAGCCATCATACTTTTGTTCATGGTCTAGAGTTACACTGTCCAATATGGTAGCCACTACCCACATGTGGATATTTAAATTAAAATTAATTAAAATTAAATGACATTAAAAATTCAGTTCTTCAGTTGCACCAGCCATATTGCAAGTGGTCAATAGCCATTTGTGGCTAGTGGCTGCTTCATTGGCGAGCAAAGGGTTATAGAGCAGTTCCATCATCTCAGGAAGTTATTCTGGGCAGTGCCAGTCTAGAAGTTTCTTAATTTTCTCTTTAAAATGGTGGATGACTTCCACACAGAGTTGTTTGTGGGCAGATAATTTTATCATTCAGGTTCTCACAATTTTTATCCAAGAGTCTATAAAATTCAATTTTGGTAAACACACTTTATGGTTTGGAGATTGTCATTTCCTAAAGGGCGGAGATGTTCTTCCTCTATTTCTGTGGAGAGCCTTAGTTCACTAAATTTAATAAGTGTTTGCTGGTGCCAATTACCATAGTGTACTGAACTCTGCACAAGGACAAGCAAATGTCATGTCTGAGGCGGCCTTAATATTTCTCAAGCAATCTCTGGTTGGTTTCATAGCATGTAGCAGAGGAATCCCACATTTCTTGGCATTCTCGGAAGTTTGAGACATTATACTGTGTCCGTGCCAGGATGGATACGCAGATGCCACAGTACCTCCCTCCTGGCCTTGGTAGCAAAGAACTATGGGCAAGCTCAGGCTCCCCACTTAGGCTAATTCACCACCTTAGGGGGCAGGGATTGGTAGGATGAGGGCTAAGAGACCAGCTTGGAGCTTAGTTCTTGTACGTACTTTCATTTATTCATTCAACAAATATTAATGGAACCCTATGACCGCCAAGCATTACAGTAGGCACTGGGGAACGAAGAGATGAAACTGACAAGGTCCCTGCCCTTGAGGAACTTATAATCTACTGGGGAGCAGACAATGAAGATTTAATTCCACGTGGCCAATTTTTTTCTTTTTTTCTTTTTTTTTTTTTTTGAGGCGGAGTCTCGCTCTGCCGCCCAGGTTGGAGTGCAGTGGCCGGATCTCAGCTCACTGCAAGCTCCGCCTCCCGGGTTCACGCCATTCTCCGGCCTCAGCCTCCCGAGTAGCTGGGACTACAGGCGCCCGCCACCTCGCCCGGCTAGTTTTTTGTATTTTTAGTAGAGACGGGGTTTCACCGTGTTAGCCAGGATGGTCTGGATCTCCTGACCTCGTGATCCGCCCGTCTCGGCCTCCCAAAGTGCTGGGATTACAGGCTTGAGCCACCGCGCCCGGCCCCACGTGGCCAATTTTAACTCCATGCAGTAAATGCAGTGACAGGTATCTCGGGCACTCTGAGGAGATCAGGTATAGCCTCCTGCAGAAGTGATGCCCACAACTCTAGGAGGCCCCAGAGCAGATGTCTCCATACTAGGAAGATTCTGTCTCTGGGGATTTGGGCGAGAAGGGTGTTCTAGAGAAGCCGAGAAGTTGCGACAGATGTATAGTTCATGTGGGTTTGGCTTTGTTCATGTAATTGATGGAAACTCATGACAAGATGGAAGAGCAAGAAGACCTAGATTATCATCATTCTTCTCATTCTGAGTTTGAGCCAGAGTCGATGAGTTTTAGAACACAGTCATATGTGAGTTGGAGTTAGTATAATGCCAGAGAATGAGGGTGACTCTAAAAATAACCTTCACCAACTGTTGCCGTGATTCTAATGTGGATTTTTGGCATGCCTCGGGAGAGCTGCCCGTGGGTTTGGGGCTATAGCAGGAAATGACCATGGAGAATGTGGGCAGAGGATTGAACCAGTTGATCTGCAGCAGCTTGTGTCTTACGGGCGGGGGCTTAGAGACAAAGGAGGTGAGAAAAACTGCAGTAGACAGGGAGGCAAGGCGTGGGATCTGCCTCAAGAACACTCTTATTTGCCATTATTGCTACCAGATTGTGCAGGAGGAGTAGACGTCTCCAGCCCAATTCATCCAACCACGGATCCTGGTTTAAATGTTTTACCCATGGTCGTGAGCACTCAGGATGTGTCTCTCTCCATGGGCTTCCCTTCCGATAGGCAGAAAGTCTTCCCTAGTGATTTAGGTAGACTGAGGTAGTTATTTAGTTTAGATCATGGCAGTCGTTGGCGTGGTCTAACTCATGGCAGGTCTAAATCTGACCTTATCCTATTTATTTGCTCTTTTGTCTTCAAATTCCTCCAAATAACTTTTCCTCTAGTTAAGCAGCCCTGTCCGAGGTCACATTCTGTCCATTTCTGCCTTCTTGCCTTTGCTTTCCTCTATAATACCCCCTCCTCTCCCTTTTCTTTTTCCTTCCTTTAACAAATGCTACCCATTGTTCTCATTGTTCAAGACCCAGGTTAAGCCGCATGTACTCTGTGAAACCTTCCATACGTACTCTAGCTCATGCTATCTTTTCCTCTTTAGGATTTTTGTGTTTTAGTCCAAATTCTGCCATCTGACATTGAGACATTGATGTTGAAAAGGAAGAAATCATTTTAGAGACCACTTAAGGACTTTACCTTGATTAATCTGTCCTTTCTGTCTTCTTTTGGAAGAAGATTGTTCGTTCTTCTAAACATTTTCTATTGAAAAGACAAATATAATATCATCATCAAAGGAGAGAATGAATGCCCACAATCCCATTATCTTAATACCACAAGTTTAAGTACTGCGCAGTTATTTCTCAGTCCTACATATTGTTTTCTATTAGCTCATAAACCATTTTATATTTGTTTTTTTTTCTTCCAGTTAACATTATAACCCAAACACTTCCTGTGTTTTGTCACAGAAGTATAACATTCCCACTTGTTACTGCACTGTGATTTTATCAAGCCATCAAGCCACTCTCCTGATACTGGACATTGGGCTGCTGAAGCTGCCATATCTTTTTTTTTTTTCTTTTGAGATGGAGTCTCTTTCTGTTGCCAGGCTGGAGCTCAGTGGTACGGTCTCGGCTCACTGCAAGCTCCGCCTCCTGGGTTCAAACAATTCTCCTGCCTCAGCCTCCCGAGTATAGCTGGGACTACTGGGGCCCGCCACCACACCCGGCTAATTTTTGTATTTTTAGTAGAGACAGGGTTTCACCATGTTGGCCAGGATGGTCTCGATCTCCTGACTTCGTGATCCGCCTGTCTCGGCCTTCCAAAGTACTGGGATTACAGGTGTGAGCCACAGCGCCTGGCCGAAGCTGCCATTTCAAAAGAATGACCTGTTGCTGTTGATTCCATCTGCTCTTAGCTCTGAGAATTTGCTCTATCGATGATCCCTCTCTTGCATGTTATTCTCTCATTGTCTTTGGACACCTCTTAAATCTACAAGGATGTTCAGTCTTACCTATCCTAAAAAATATCTCAACCTTGTTACCTGCCATCCTCTGTGGCCTTCACTACTTCCTAACCCACTCATTCTTTTGTCCCTTTTTGTTTGCCTCTCCTCCCCTGCCACCCCTTCACTTCAACACAATATGGAGGGTCCTCAAAAAATTCGAAGTAAAACTATCCTATGATCCAGCAACCCCACTACTGGGTATATGTTCAGAGGAAATGAAATGAGTTGAAGAGGTATTTGCACCCTCATGTTCATTGCAGCTTATTCACAAAAGCCAAGATACGGAATCAATTTATATGTCCATTGTGGGATGAATGGATAAAGAGAATGTGGTGTATATAGACACAATGGAATACTATTCAGCCTTAAAAAAAGAAGGAAATCTTGTCATTTGAGACCGCATGGATGAACCTGGAGGACAAAATGAACCAGGCACAGAAGGAAAGTCTCTTTTTAACAACTGCATCTGCAAGTCCAAAGAGGTCTTCTCAGTTTTGTTGTCCTTGACATTGACTGTCCTCTTTATTTTAAAACTTCTTTCCCAGGCTGTTGGTGACACCACATTTCCATTGTACGTCTCTGCTTTCTTTCTAGATCTTTCTCTGCCTTTTTCACAGACTCCTCTTTAGCCTTTCCAAAACGAAGGTCTTTCTCCAGGGCTCTCCTTGGCCCTCTTTTCTTGCCTTCTCCCCTCTCTTTCTAGGCAGTCATTTACACTCTCATCTTTAGCTAATGATGCTGTGCGAATGATTCCATATCTGCAGTCACATCTCCCAAGCCCTCAGCTCACCTTCACCGTCGCTGGCGTCAGCACAGCTCCCTGGTACTGGTCCAGCACTTCACAGCCAACACACCCAAGACCCAACCCTCCATCTTTGATTCTAACCCAGGCTTTCCAGCTGAATTCCTTTTTTTCCTATCCTTCCACAGATGGTCCAAAACCTCTGAATCATCTTTCATTCTTTCCTCTCCTCGTATCCCGCCAACTGATTTAGCATTCAGAATGTGTCTCATCATTTTCTAATTTCCATTCAAACCCACAAAGTTTTTATTTAGAAAAATTTTGAAATACAAAAGCAGTATATGCTGGTGTCAAAAATTCAAATGATATCTTATCTGGCACAGGAGTGGAGTTAAATAAATGAAAAATAAAGAAAAAGTTCAGATGATATGATGTGTATTAATCACATGTAATATTGTGATCAGGTGTATGATTATATGGAGTAAAAAGTGAATTTTCCTCTTCATACATTCACTCCCCAACTCCTCTCCAAACTTGATTTCCTTTCCCAGTAGCAACGACTGTTTACACTTATACTTTTTTAAAAAGTGGATTTACAATCACAATCACACTTTTTTTTGCATTAGTGGGATTATATTATACAGTATCTTACTCCCCCATCCCCATGTAATATGTGAGTCTTCCATGGAAGAGAATACAAAGTCTAGAAATAAATCCACGCATACATAGTCAATTAATTTTGAGAAAGTATAAAGTCAATTCAATGGCAAAAGGATAATCTGCAACAAATGGTGCTATAACAACTAGACATCACACACACAAAATTAACTTCAACCCTTTAATCTCACAAAATATATAAAAGTTGACTCAAATGGATCATAGGCTGAAACATAAGAGGTAAAACATTAAGTTTCCAGATAGAAACATGGGAGAAAATATTTGTGACTTTGAACTAGGCAAATATTTTTTAGGACACAAAAGATGAACCAAAAAAGAAAAAAGTAATAAAAAAGTGTATTTCACCAAAGTTAAAAACCTCTGCTCTTTGAAATATGCCATTAAGAGAATGAAAAGAAAAGTTATGGACTAGGAGAAAACATTTGCAAAGCACACATTGGATAAAAGATTTGTATTTAAAATATGTAAATATACAATTTGGTAACATGAAAACAATCCATTTGTAAAAAGAATAAAATATTTGAACAGACATGCCACCAAAGAAGACAAATTGATGGCAAATAAACACATGGAGAGTGTTCAATATCATTAGTCATGAGGACAAGGCAGATTAAGTGCACAATGAGATATCATTAGAAACTTGCTAGAATGGTTCAAACTAAAAAGGCTGACAAAACCAAGTGCTAACAAAGGTATGGAACAACTAGAACTTTCATACATCGCTGGTGGGGATCTAAAATATATCCCACCTTGGAAGACAGTTGGGCAGTTTAAATTTACATTTATCACGCCACCCAGTTAAATTTACATTTATCACACGACTTAGCAGATCTACTCCTAGGTATTTACCCAAGAGAAATGAAAACATATGTTCACACAAAATACCTGAAAACAAATGTTTTTAGCAGCATTATTCATAATGACCAAAAACCTGGAAACAATCCAAATGTTCATCAGTTGGTGACTGGACAAATTGTGGTATATCCATTCAATGGAATACTACTAAGCAATAGAAAGGAACAAGTTACTGATGCATGCAACAACTTGGATGAATCTCAGACATTATGCTAAGTAAAAGAAACCAGACACAAAATGCTACATACTATATAATTCCATTTATATCAAATGCTGGAAAAGGCAAAGCTATAGAAACAGAAATCAGATCAGTGGCTGTCATGGGGAGGGTAGGGGATAGACTGCAAGCTGACACAAGGGAACTTTAAGGGCAATGTAAATGTTCTATACCTTGAATGTGGTGGTGGTTATAGGATTTCATAGAATTGTTGAAACTCACTGAACACTTTTAAAAGGTGAATTTTCATCAAACTGTAAACTGCTTATGATTGTGGATGGCTTTGTTCTTTGCTTCTTGTGTTTTTCAGTTTCCTAAATTGTACATATTAACTTTTAAAAAATAAAGATTACTTTAAAAACCTGAAAAAAAAAAAGGTGAACTTTTTTTTTTTTTTGAGACAAAGTCTTGCTCTGTCACCAGGCTGGAGTGAAATGGTGCAATCTCTGCTCACTGCAACCTCTGCCTCCCGGGTTCAGGCTATTTTTCCTGCCTCAGCCTCCCGAGTAGTTGGGATTATAGGCATGCGTGCACCACCACACCCGGCTAATATTTGTATTTTTAGTAGAGACGGGGTTTTGCCATGTTGGTCAGGCTGGTCTCAAACTCCTGCCCTTGTCATCCACCCACCTTGGCCTCCCAAAGTGCTGGGATTACAGGTGTGAGTCACGGTGCCTAGCCAAAAAAGGTGAATTTTTTCTGATTAAATTACCTGATGAAATTTGCCTGGCTGAATTAAACTTGACTTGAAAAAATAAAAAAGGAAAAGGAAGTAAGCTGATTTTACATTTTAATAGATAAGGTCAAATTATCCTCCAAAATGGCTATACCAGTAGAATTTGAGAGTGCCTATTTCGCTATACTCTTGCACAAATGAATATAATCAAAATTTTAAAAGCTTTGTCTATTTGATGGTGAAAAGTGCTTTGATCCTTGATACTTCACGCATGTAGCATTAAGATCTTGTTCTGGCCAGGTGCCACGGCTCAGGCCTGTAATCCCAGCACTTTAGGAGGCTGAGTCGGGTGGATCACGAGGTCAAGAGATTGAGGCTAGCCTGTCCAACATGGTGAAAACCCGCCTCTACTAAAAATACAAAAAAATTGGCTGGGCATGGTGGTGTGCGCGTGTAGTCCCAGCTACTCGGGAGGCTGAGGCAGGAGAATTGCTTGAACCCAGGAGGTGCAGGTTGCAGCAAGCGGAGATTGCACCACTGCATTCCAGCCTGGTGACAGAGCTAGACTCCATCTAAAAAAAAAATTATTCTAATTGATCTCCTCATTTTTAGTCTTTTCTCTTTCCAAATCATCTTATATAATGTTAATAGAGTAATCCTTCTTGTGCTTAGTTCTAATAATATCTCAACAAATCTTTAATGTGATCTACCATCACCTACAAAATTAAGTCCAATCCCTTCAGCCAGATCTTTAAGGTCTCCTTGTTCTATGTCAGCTACCCTTTTCTCTCTTCTCTGCTGCACCTCTCTAGGTCCGGTATGTCTTACTACATTTAGTAAGTGATTATAAAGCCTGACTCTGAGACTTCTAGCTCAGTGGTTCTTACACATCGGAATTCTGGGAAGATTTTAAAAGACTGGGCTGTCCAAGCCTTGTCTGTAGACATTTGGATTTTATTGGTCTGAAGTGTGGCCTGGGGGTGTTCTGTTGTGTTTTGTTTGTGGTGTCCAGGTGATTTTAATTTGCAGTCAGCATTGTGAACCACTGCTGTAGCTGATCTGGCCATCAGCTAGATACATTTCATGCATTCCTGCCTTTATATTTTTGTACTGTTTGTTCCCTCCACCTGGAACACCTGTCCTGTTCTCTTTAGCTGTCCATGTCCTCTTCATTTTTTAGGGGCCCCTTAACACCCAGCTTCGATGCAACACTACACTGAAGCTTTGCTTGATCTCTTGTGCCAAATATGATTTCTCCTTCTTTGAATTATTTTTTATAACTTCCTTCGGACATTTGTCATGTTCTGCTTTGTAATATATAGGTTTAAAATTTTTTTTTTTTCCCATAAGACTGTGAGCTCCTTGAAAAAACTGTAGATACTTAATTTTTTTTTTTTTTTTTTTTTTTTAAGCAGGTTCTAGCTCTGTCGCCCAGGCTGAAGTGCACGGCATGAACACGGCTCACTGCAGCCTCGACCTCCTCAGACTCAGGCGATCCTCCCACCTCAGCCTCTAGAGTGGCTGGGACTACAGGTGCACACCACCATGCCCAGCTCATGTTTTGGATTTCTTCATGGAGATGGGAGTCTCACCATGTTGCCCAGGCTGGTCTCAAATTCCCGGGCTCAAGCAATCCACCTGCCTCAGCCTCCCAAAATGCTGGAATTACAGACGTGAGCCACTGTGCCCGGCCTAATTAATCTTACTGACCATTTAGCACATGACTCTATGGGGCACTTACTAAGTAGGGACTCAGTAAATCTTTTTTGAATGTTTATTCTGGCTACTTCTCCACTTTGCACAGTTGTTCCCTCTGCCTGACACACTCTTCCCCAGCTATCTCCATGGCCCAATGTCACCTTAGTAGAGTGATCATCCCTGACTATTCTATTTAATACGGTAACACTGACCCTTCCCTCACTCCTTTTCCGTCTTTGTTATTCTGCAAATCGCTGTCATCAGCTGAATGCTCACTCACTGGTTGCCTGTCTCCTCTCACTAGAACATAAGTTCCAGGAGGAAGGGCCTTTGTTTTGTTCACTGTTATACCTCCAGTGCCCACTGCAGTGCCTGGCATATGGTACATGCTCAAAAAATAATCATTGAATTTAATGAATGATCTTTGTGAACATTCAGCTTATTTTGTATAATTCTCTTAAGAACCCTCAGCTAAGCAAGGTAGGCACGTGAAGCCCGTCATCAGATAAGAACATTTGAGGTTTGAGAGCAGAGTAAAGCATTTTGTTCAAGTTCATAAACTTTTCTGTGACAAAGCAGAGCACAGAACTCAGCTGTCCTGATTCCTATCCAGGACTCTCACACTACCCTCCACTGACTTCCAGCCATCCTCTAACTTCAGTCCCTCTGTCCCATCCTTTTCCAGACCCACCCCTAATAATTGAGGAGCCCAGGTCAAGAGTGCAAATAGGGGCTCACACAACCCATTTCACATTTGGCCATTTTGGCCATTTTCACTTGATTACCATATTTTCATCAGCAAGTTACATGCCAAGCAAGTGAACTATTAAATATGTCTGTTCTACATTAACAAATATATGGCTTCAGAATGGTTAGGCCGGTTCACAGGCAGGATTCGCAGACTTCCTGCAGTTGTGAGCAGAACATTGCAGCCAGGTTGCCATGTGAATATGGCGTGTGCCCGATCTTCTCTTCCCACCCTTGGTCCTTTGCTTCATTCCTATACACTTCATGTGCACATCTTTAGAGACCTCCCCTACATAAGTTCTGCCACTCCCCAGCAAACAACTACCCCTTGGGACCAGACACACCCTTGGTGCAGCCTTGGGAGAACAGACTTGAGGAAGAGGCCACATAGGCCTGAAGATGAGCCTGGGGTGAAATGGGCAGGATTCTGGGGTCCTGGGCACCTGAGCATGGGAAGATGGGCTGCTGGTGAGAGTGCTTCCTGGGCTTCACAGGCTCTGTCCTGAGGACAGAGGTGCAGTTGGAAAAGGCCAGAGTAGGGCCCGCTTTGCCTAGGTCTAAGGATAGTACTGAGCCTACCTCTCCTTGTCCCCAAACCAGACTGTAAGCCTACTGAGGACCCAGACTCATTTTCCCCCTCCCCTGGAGGGTGTGTGGTTTAACTGGAGATGACAATTCCAGTTTGAGGTGAGTCTTATGGAAATAAACTAATTTCTCTGGCTTCTTTATCTATGAGAATTGGATGAGATAATCTCTAAAATTGACTTCTAAATCTTGCACACACACACATATGCACACACTCCCCTACCTCCAAGGACCACTCATCCCCTCTGGGTCTGCAGAGTCACACCACCTACCAGCTGGACTGTCAGAGCCTTAGAGACATTTTCCCAGACACGGAGGCAGAATGCCTTAAATCCCAACAGAGGTAAGATTTTGTTTTATGCCTTCAGAGCTGGGAGACTAAGGGACCCTAGGGACCTCACTTTCCTTAGAGAGGTGGTGTCCACGAGTCATTTCTATTATCTCAAAGTTCCAATTTTTATTTTTACTTCCAACTGATGTCAATCTCTTAATGGCAGGGCAAACACTTTATTGTCTCTGAGTTGGCAGAGAATAGAGAGGGAGCCTCCTTTCTTTCTTTTCTTCTTCTATTTTTTTTTTTTTTTTTTGAGATGGAGTCTTGCTCTGGCATCAGGCTGGAGTGCAGTGGCGTGATCTCGGCTTACTGTAACCTCCACCTCCGGGGTTCAAGTGATCCTCCTGCCTCAGCCTCCTGAGTAGCTAGGATTACAGGCACGTGCCACCATGCCCGGGTAAATTTTTTTGTATTTTTAGTAGAGACGGGGTTCACCATGTTGGCCAGGCTGGTCTTGAACTTCTGACCTCAGGTGTTCTGCCTGCCTTGGCCTCCCAAAGTGCTGGGATTACAGGTGTGAGCCACCGCACATGGCCGAGGGAGCCTTTTTTCTCTGATACCAATGGGTCTAGTGCAGATGGCAGCTTGCAGGAGGCTGCGGCCAAATCGGAAGATGGAACCTCTTCACTGGGGGAATGCATGCTCTGGCTCGAACCGACGAGTGTCTGCTGAGGGCTTACTGGGGCTATGAGAAATCCTAAGCAGGATAGCACCATATTCGAACTTCATATTAATTTATTGGAGGTGGGGTGGGGGATGTGTGTGCAAAGCATAAATTCATAAAAGATAACACAACAGGACAAGACCATTCAAGAGTTGCATAAGGCAGTGGTTTGCAGTCAAATGTGCTGTTATATAGAGTTCAGAGAACAAAGAGAAGTGTGTGAACAAGAGGTCCCAGATCTATGGCGATGGTGTCCTGGGACCAGACATATCTGGGCAGTCTCTCTTAGGTACTTACCTGGGTGCGCAGGTAGAACTCTCTTTGGGAGACAGGAGCAGTTACTGTAATAAACATTGGGGCTGTGTGATGGGGGGGGTGTCATAATACCGTGTAAAAATACCAGGAACATCAACAAAAGCTATTTTTAACCTTTATTCTCATTTTCCTTGAAACTACCAGGTTTCAAGTTCCCACCTGTAAGGACCAGGTGGGTACTTACAGAAGAGTGCCCCTGTCCTATTCTTAGGAAGAACTATTCGCCAAGGGCAAGGAGTCCAGACGAGTTGGAGCTGCAAGGCTGGGCAGCTCCTTCAAGGGCTGGGCCTGGCAGGGGAACCCGACTGAATAGCCACCAGGATCCCTCGGTCAGTGTAATGATTCACATTTTCCGCTGTCTGCCATAGTTTTTTTGGACAATAAGATAGTGTCCCACATACACACCGTTAATATCTGCTTGGTGCAAGAATGCCAGCGGGATGCAATGATTCAAAACCCCCAATTCCTCCTCCCTAGACCCTGAAGCCACGGGGCATCTTCAGAGTGACGTGCCTGGCACACAGTAGGTACCTGACAGATGTCAACTCCCTTCTTCCCGTTCCTCATTGCCCCCGGGGAATCCAACCCTCAAACGCTCTCTGGCCATTCTCTCCACCTTTCAGGAGCGCTCCTTTCCCTAAAACGGCCTGGCCACGCGGGTTTCCGCAGCTCCACGCCCATTCGCTTCAGCAGCCGCCTGCTCAAGGCCTGCTAAGTGCAGGGTCCCGAGGGCCTCCCAGGCCCTGAGGGCAGGGTCGCTTCCCGAAGACCCGCAGCGGTGGCGGCACCTTCTTAAGGCAGGAAGGCGGCGGAGAGCTGCGTGCGCTCTGCTCGCCCCTGCCTTGCACGCTGGGCTCTACCGCAGGAGCCCGACTTTGCCTGGCTTTGTCCCCTCCTTGGCCCCGAGGCTGTCCTGAGAGCGCGGCGCCCCACACACCTGCTGCCCGCACGGAGTCGGCGGGAGAGGAGGAGCGAGGGCGGCGAGAGGCCCCCTCCCCGGGCTTGCCGGCCTACCCGCCTCCGGGCGCCCCGGGGAACGCGCGGCGGGACCCGGGGTTGGGTGCGGGTCAGGGCGGCACCTCCGGGCCCAGGCCCCCAGAGCCCCTTGTGCTCCCAGCGGGAGGCGGGTCCTAGGAGAGGGCTGGGCCGCACCGCCTCGCCGCCCCTGCCGCGCCGAGCCCCGCGCACGCTGCCCCGGTCGCCCCGCCGGCAAGCAGGCAGGCAGGCAGGAGCCCAGCCGGCCGGGAGGGGGTGCTCGCCGCCCCGCGCCCGGGCCCGCGCGTTGCCGGGCAGCAGCTCCGAGGCTCCGAAGGGGGCGGAGCGGCGAGGCGGGCGTGCGGCTGGCGCCCCTGTCCGCGGTTCCGGCCCGGCCCGCCCCCGCCTCGCCGGCCTCCCTCCGCGCCGGTGCGCGGCGCCCCGTCCCAGCCGCAGCCGCAGCGGCCGCCCCTCCCGGACCTGAGAGCCGCTGAGCCGCGAGGCCGGGCCGGGGCGCCGGCCGGGAATGCCGGGGGCGCGGCGCCGACGCCGAGGCGCGGCCATGGAGGGGAAGCCCCGCGCCGGGGTCGCGCTGGCCCCGGGGCCGAGCGGCCGAGGGCCTTCCGCCCGCCGCGCCCGCCGCCGCCGCCCGGGGCTGCTGCTCCCCGGCCTCTGGCTACTGCTGCTGGCCCGGCCGGCCTCGTGCGCCCCAGGTAAGCCCCGCCGAGACCCTCGGGACGCGGCCGCGACCCCGCCTGCCTTTATCGCTGCTGTTTTCAAAACCCCGACTTTCCCCGCCCATCCTCTTTTATTCTCCAGCTCCCTCGCCGTCCTTTCTGGAAGATGCTTTGCCATTCTTCTGGGGCCCAGCAAATAAAGGCACGGGGGAAATAAATAATTAAAACGAACAAGCGAGCGGCTTCTGGCCGGTCTTGCTAAGGGGTCTGCAAAGCTATTCTCTTGTCCATGGAGCCCGAAGCGGGTCTGGTGGCTTCATCTCAGAATGTGCCTGGTGTTTCCTGCAGAATGCAGGCAACGGAGTGCTTTTTTGTCAAGGCTATATGATGTGGCATATCGAATGTTTTGAGATACTTTATTGTCGGGGCGAAGGGGTGCATTCGGGGTGTGCTTTAGAAGAGTATTGCATTACCGGGACAAGCCCAGCGTCCCCCAGATGCGGGCAGGCCGGCCGTGTCCCCCCGTGCAGCAGGACACAAAGAACATTCAAAGAAAACCTCTTGGAAAGCGCCCTGGCCACGGATCTTTCCAGGGAAATAGCTATTGGTATTACTTCTGCAAGGCATTATTAGTACAATGGAGTGTGAAAATATTTTGATTTTTAAGTGTCAGGGCTTGAAAGGAGTAAGGGCTGTTTTTATAACAGATGCAATTTAGTGACTGTTCATCAGTATGGAATGAAGAGGCATGATTTATGAAGAAGCATGAGGGTTTTGTTTTGGAAGAAATGATTTAATTCCTATTGCTTCTCCAAAATGTTTATTTGTCCACCCTGAGCCTGTACACAGGATGGTCTGGAAACCGTCTCTGAGCTGACACTGCAGGCCAGCGATTGCCCCAGCACAGGCACTTGACCACTTCGAGGCGGAAAAGGAAAGGTGGAAGGAGCAGCTCGGGGTAGAGAGCTGCTGCACACAGAACAAAAAACAGAAAGCCGTGAACGCTGCTCCGAATCCTCCCTTCTCGTGGGAGCAGGGCCAAAGGGCTGCTCAGTGGCTGGGAGGAATTGGAACACATTTGAAGGTGTCCCTTGGACCTGTGAGAATTATAACCAGTGCCCTAAAGGGGATGGTACAATAGAAGCACAGGGAGGACTTCAGGGATCATGGAACAGTGCCACTCTGCTTACCAGAGAGGAAACTAAGGCAGAGAAGCGCCTTGCTCAAGGTCACAGTCATCACTTTCCCCGCCCCCGACACCCGCTCTTGGCCCATAGACATATCCACACCTGAAGCCTCTGCAGAGATTTCCCATAGCTGGGTGGCACCAGGGTTGGGGTGACAGAATGAGTCTCTTTTAGGCAGTATACAGCTAGTGCAAACTCCTTACTGTAACCTAGAACCTACTGTCTCAGTCCTGCTCCTGCGAGTTCCAGCCCTGCGTGTCCAGAGGAGAGGAGATGATTGTGAAGGGTCTCTTGGCTTTAGTCAACAAAGAGAGCCCATCTGATACTTGTGGATTCATCTGTCATAGGACACAGCAGATAAATGGCTTCCATCTCCTGAGTGCTTTTTTGTGTGCCAGGTGTTGAATTTTATATACTTGATCCAATCACGTTGTGAGTTAGGCATAGTTATCCCCATTTTACAGATGAGGAAACTAAGGCTTTGAGTTTAGGTTGGTTTGGTTTCAGAATCTATGACACGCTTCCCTTCTGTGCCTGATGGCTTCCCCATATGAATGTGGCCATCTGGGTATACTGCAGAGGTTGTGGAGAATATAAGTGCTTCTTCTGGTAACTTTAAAATAAATAGTGGAGCTGTTTGTACTGCCCACCCCTTTCTCTTCTTTAGAAGTCCTTTCCTGCTTCCGCTCTACCCCAATACAAATATTCAACCTGGAGACATGAAATTAATTATATTTCCATTCATTCTAGAGCTGACATCATGGAAACAGAGACTTCATCCTTTCACTAGTTTGTATATTGGCTTCAGCCGCTGCCAGGCTCATAGACTAGGAACTAAGAAGTGGAGGGCACGGCTCCTGTGCTCCAGGATCCAGCTGGAAACACAGAGCAGTGAAGGAAGTACAAACCCTTGTACAGACCATTCCCGGACAGGAAAGGCAGGATTCCTCATGGATGACCTGCTGGGGGTCAGCCCATCTACTTCTTGAAGACTGTGAGGAACCATCTTGGTGGAGCGTGGCTTCCTGATGTAGCTAGGGTGTGTGTAGGGCGCCTAGGTGGTGCTGTGGATCCTGGGAAGAGGGTGCATTGCAGTTGCTTGGGCCACCCTCCCCGTCCTGAGTATGGTATTTTCACCAGGAGATTTGGAAGATAAGAAAGCTTTGCTGAACACTGCTATGGTGGTTGGTTCTCTTTCTAAGGAATAAGCAGTGCTAGTCAGAAAATGGCATGGCTTAGCCCTGTTTTGGATTTCCTCCGTGAGGCAGCATTCCCTTCCGTGGCTGGCTGAAAGCTAGCTATCTCCTTCAGCCGGCTTCTCTTACTAAGTTTTGTTCAGTAGAGTCCACCTTCCAGGTGGCCTCCTTATTACAGTCTTTGGTTAAATCTCTATGTTGTATCGATTTCTTGTCTATTTCTATTTCATTCAGCATTTTGGTTGTGTTTTTGTTTTTTTATTTTTATTTTTTATTTTTTATTATTATACTTAAAGTTCTAGGGTACATGTGCACAGCGTGCAGGTTTGTTACATATGTATACATGGGCCATGTTGGTGTGCTGCACCCATTAACTCGTCATTTACATTAGGTATATCTCCTAATGCTATCCCTCCCCCTTCCCCCAACCCCACGACAGGCCCCGGTGTGTGATGTTCACCACCCTGTGTCCAAGTGATCTCATTGTTCAGTTCCCACCTATGAGTGAGAACATGCAGTGTTTGGTTTTCTGTCCTTGCAATAGTTTGCTCAGAATGATGGTTTCCTGCTGCATCCATGTCCCTACAAAGGACATGAACTCATCCTTTTTTATGGCTGCGTAGTATTCCATGGTGTATATGTGCCACATTTTGTTAGTCCAGTCTATCATTGATGGACATCTGGATTGGTCTTAAAAAGCTTTACTAGTTTGGTCTTAACCATTGACTGTTGTGGAAACAACTTGTAATACTTTGGACTTACTTTTGAACGCATTGCTCTTAAGTGATTAGCCATCCACAATATAAAAACAAAGAATCATGCCCCGTTTCTTCACCTTATTCAGAGATAAGTTTTTTAAAAGTAATAGTTATTAGGAAATAGATTGCTTTGTAGGGAATTTGGAAATTACTGAAGGGTACAGAAACCAGTCACCCATAATCTTACAGCCTATAGGTAACACTAAGTAATTTTGTCCTTTTTTTGTTGTTAACGTTAAAAAAAGAATTATATGCACAATTGTATTTACTACCATTTCCACTCTACATTTAACTTAAGCATTTTTCCATTCATTAAGTCTTATTTGGAAACAGTTTTCTATCCTAATGATTTGTTCTTTTATTTCCATTTTTTGGGTTGCTGTAAGTAATGCTGATGGGCGTGCTGGCTCATGCCTGTAATCCCAGCACTTTGGGAAGCTGAGGTGGGCAGATCACCTGAGGTCAGGAGCTCGAGACCAGCCTTGCTAACATGATGAAACCCCGCTTCTAATAAAAATACAAAAATGAGCCAGGTGTGGTGGCACGCGCCCGTAATCCTAGCTACTCAGGAGGCTGAGGCAGGAGAATTGCTTGAACACGAGAGGCAGAGGTTGCAGTGAGTCGAGATGGTGCCACTGCACTCCAGCCTGGGCAATGGGCAAGACTCTGTCTCAAAAAAAAAAAAAAAAAAAAAAAGAACCAAGGCTTTGTGTATGTTTCTTTCTGTGTGTTTGTATTTTCTTGAGTTACATTTGTGGAAGGGGTATTAAGGAAATGTGATTAAAATGTAAGGCCCACCAGGCTGGATTTCTGCATGTTTTGTTCAAAATGCTGGGCACTTAGTAGTTACTCAGTATGTGATTGTTGAATGAAGCAATTTTTGAAAGTTATAACGCTGACATAAGCCCTTGAAGCTTACGCAGGGGCCTTCCATTATCACTTGCATTAGTATTTCACTTCATCACTGGCATTGAATGTTACTTTAAAAGCCTTGTTAAATAAATTTGTAATACATTGTTTTAACCTGCAGGGTTTTACTGCTTTAGAGTTGGGTATTTTTTATTTTGTATATGTAGTTTGAATTTTCTCTGTATTTTTATTTATTTACCTGTTGTAGCATAGATATGTATTTAAATCTTTATGTATCAGAAGGATAGCAACCGTTTTTCCTTCTGTTTGTTGCGTTTTCCCCCTTCCAAAGGAATTTCTTTTAAATTTTATGTAATTTTGAAATGTAGAAGTTTTTGGTTATTTTGATTAGCAAGATCTGCCATTTGTTCTTTTAATAATTTTTTATTGCATTTATGCTTATGGTGTGTTAAATTTTTATCTTAATGTGCTATTATTGGCCATTTCTAGGTGAATATTTATGCTTTGTGAGTAGTTTAGTATATTATAAACAAATACTTAAATGTTTCAAAAGTGTGGCCCCTAGGCCTCCTGCATCAACATCATGTAGGGATGTGGGGGTGCTTGTTAAGAATTTAGATATCTAAGACTCACCCTTAACCTCTAAATTAGACTCTTTGGTGGCAGTGCCTGGGAATCTTCATTTTAGTAAGTTCACGGCTCATTTTTAGCCACTGAGCATTGGAACCACTGATCCAGATACTGTAAACCCAGTAACTGAAAATTAACAGTATTTTGAAGATATAGAAGTCCTTCCTTATCTGCAAGGGTGTGGTCCAAGACCCCCAGTGGATGCCTGAAACTTTGGGTAGTCCTGAACTCTGTATATACCATGGTTTTTTCCTGTATGTACATATCTGCAATAAAGTTTAATTTAAAAATGAGGCACAGTAAGAGATTAACAATAATAACAAAACAGAACAGTTCTAAGTCTACTGTAGTAAAACATGAGTATGCTGTATCTCAGAATACCTCAAAATATCTTCAAACCGCAGTTGTCCTCTGGTATATGAAACCTCGGAGGAGGGGGACTACCATTTAATATCTTGGAATTGTCTTTTCACTGTTAGAACAGTGTGAAATCGTTATGTTGAGGTCAGGCGAGGTGGCTCATGCCTGTAATCCCAACACTTTGGGAGGCCAAGACAGGTGGATCACCTGAGGTCAGGAGTTCGAGACCAGCCTGGCCAGCATGGTGAAACCCTGTCTGTACTAAAAATACAGAAATTAGCTGGGTGTGGTGGCAGGTGCCTGTAATCCCAGCTACTTGGGATGGTGAGGCAGGAGAATCTCTTGAACCTGGGAGGCAGAGGTTGCAGTGAGCTGAGATCGCGCCACTGCACTCCAGCCTGGATGACAGAGCAAGACTCCGTCTTAAAATAAAATAACCATTTTTTGTTATATGTGTTTGCTTGGGTTGGGAGTGAAAGGGTGCAGAGGAATGCATTTTCAATGCTCGCTCCTGCCCATTTGGGAACAGCTGCTGCAGCCCTTGTCAGGAAGTGCCTCACTTAATTCTGAAAACAGAACCCAGCCAGGGAGTTATTAAAAGTCACTAGGGACCTGGGAGCCACAGGTTTTCTATCAGTGCCCTGAATGATAGAGGCAGCTAATTACTGTCTTTATAATTACACTAGGTTGATTTTCCCAGATAGAAGACACTGTTCTAACTGATCTAATTTGTTTTCAAGTTGTGACCACCCACCTTTCATCTGGAGCTCACAATGTAATTTCTTTTTCTTGTTGTTAGGCAGCAGGATTTGTTAAAAGGTGAGTTAGAAAACCTGGGTGTGTGCATTTCTGCCCGTAACTTTGTGACTGTGGACAAGTTACCTTGTCCTGGGTTTCCTCCTCAGTGTAAGAAAGGGTTAATGAGATTAGCGCTAATCTCATTAACCCTCTAGCTCCTTGTAGCTCATTTCTCCCTGTAGCTTCTACATATCAAGTCAACATCTTGGATGTCTTGGAATGCACTTACTTATAAGCAGCATCTGTCCTTTTTCTATTGGGTTGTTGTGAGTGTCATTTCTCCTTGCCTGGTAGATGTTCTAGGCCAGTGACCTGCTGAAGGCAGCTCATTCTTACCATTGCAGATGGCTCTTCTTTTTAAAAATTCCCTTTGTTCTTCCCTCTTGCATCCATACACTCAGGACACATACTTTGCTTTCTCTTATTCTTTCTCTTTGTCTCTTTCTTTTTTCCATCTCCTTTGTTAGCTTCAGGCAATTACTTCTCATTAGTGAAAATCTAATCTTGTGGTCCCCACACTCTCAGCATCATCACTGCCTGGTAGCTTGTTAGAAAATGCAGAATCTCAGGGCCCACCGGCGACCTTCTGAATCAGAGTCTGCATTTAACAAGATCCCCCTGGTGATTTTGCACACACAATTGAAGTTCGGGAAGCACTGGGCTAAGAGGTAAAGTGCCTCCTGTTCCAGCCTTCTGGGAATAGGTATTGTTGGAACATTGAAGGCTAAGTCAGCCTGGACTAACTCTGGAGCTATACAAATCTCCAGAGATGTTGA
This sequence comes from Theropithecus gelada, assembly GCF_003255815.1. Lineage (NCBI taxonomy): Eukaryota > Metazoa > Chordata > Mammalia > Primates > Cercopithecidae > Theropithecus > Theropithecus gelada. Next base: position 163,480,182 of record NC_037670.1, on the reverse strand, counting down.
GAGACACCTGCTTTTGGGACTAAGTCTGTGTAAATAGTATGCAAGAGCCATATTTTATTTGACCAGGCAACTAGATTAGAATGGTCCCCTAGACCTGCTGTTTTCATTCATTGCAAGTATTTGGTTGTTAAAACACCAAGATACAGGCTGGATGCGGTGACTCACGCCTATAATCCCAGCACTTTGGGAGGCTGAGGCAGGCGGGTCACTTGAGGCCAGGAGTTGGAGACCAGCCTGGCCAACATGGTGAAACCTCGTCTCTACTAAAAACACAAAAAAATAGCATGGCATGGTGGTGGGTGCCTGTCATCCCAGCTACTCAGGAGGCTGAGGCTTGAACCTGGGAGGCAGAGGTTGCAGTGAGCTGAGATCGCACCACTGCACTCCAGCCTGGGCAACAGAATGAGACTCTGTCTCAAAAAACAAAACCAAACCACTGAGATACTACCGTAGCAGTTGGTAAATAGCTGCTGTACTGAATATTCCTTGCTCCCCACCCCCAAGTACCCTAAGCCTCCCTGCCGTCTTTCAGGACTCTTCTCCCAAGGACCACGGCCACCTTCCACCTCACTGAGATCCAGCGACTGAAGGGTTAACGCTCAGCAAAGCAGGCGCCTCAAGGACTCTGCTTTAGTTTTTTGGCAAGGACCATTCTGGCAGGTGTGAGGTGCTAGCTCATTGTGGTTTTAATTTGCATTTCCCTAAGGATTGGGGATGCTGAGCAATTTTTACCTGTTGACCATTTGTGTGTCTCTTTTGAGAAATGTCTGTTCAGATCCTTTGCTCATAAAATTAGAATAGCTCCCTTTCCGACTGTCAGTGCTCATGCTCCACTGCTGTTAACTGTGTTGACTATCACCTGTACATTCATTCTTTTTTTTTTTTTTTTTTTTTAATATCTATCCCAGATCCAGTACTTAGAAAAAAAGTTAGGCTGGGTGCAGTGGCTCATGGCTGTATTCCTAGCACTTTGGAAGCCCAAGGCAGGAGGATTGCTTGAACTCAGGAGTTTAAGACCAGCCTGGGCAACATAGTGAGACCTTGTCGCTACAAAAAAATACAAAAATTAGCTGGGCATGATGGCATGTACCTGTAGTCTCAGCTACTCGGGAGGCTGAGGCAGGAGGATTGCTTGAGCCTAGCAAGTTGAGGCTGCAGTGAACTGGATTGTGCCATTACACTCAAGCCTGGACGACAGAGCAAGAACTTAAAAGAAAAAAAAAAGCTTGTTAAATGTTGCACTTGATGGTAGTTGAAGTCATAGATATGGAAGACACTAATGAGGGGGGAGCATGGAGAGTTAGGAGGCAAGGCGGCCAAGGACAGAAACCCTGAAACTAGCATGAAGGAGAGGGGAAGACAAAGAGGAGCACACAAAGGAAACTGACCATCATAACAAAATAGTGCTGTGAGAGCCGGGAGACGGGGAGAGGGTTTTCGTCTAGGTGAGTGATCCATCATGTCAAATGCTACTCTACCAAGCTGTTTCTTGAAGGATGGGATGAGGGCCAACTGATCAGAATCACCTGTTAAAAACCCAACTCATGGTCAAGCTAGGTCTACTGAAGCAGGTGATGCCCGAGGATTTCTATTTTTGAAACGTTCCACAAGCTCTTTATGTTATTCTTAGGCCTGGTGAGGTTTGAGTTACTCCCTATAACTTAATGGTGGCAGGAGAGTTGGTGGAAGTTTTAAAAACGTGTTTTAGACTTGATTGTGTTTGTAGGTTTCAAGAGTCAGTAAAAATACAGTGACTGGGCTGGGCACAGTGGCTCATGCCTGTAATCCCAGCACTTTGGGAGGCCCAGGCAGGTGGATCACTTGAGGTCAGGAGTTTGAGACCAGCCTGGCCAACATGGTGAAACCCTGTCGCTACTAAAATTACAAAAATTAGCCAGGTGTGGTGGCACACACCTGTAATCCCAGCTACTCTGGAGGCTGAGGCACAAGAATCGCTTGAACCTGGGAGGCAGAGGTTGCAGCGAACCGAGATTGTGCCACTGCACTGCAGCCTGGGTGACAGAGCACGACTCCATCTCAAAAAACAAAACAAAACAAAACAAAAACAGTGGTTGAAAATTTAAGAAAGTAGAAGGAAGGACCTGATGGCTAATTTACCGAAAGTGAGGAAGTTCACGTGGGCAGGCGGGACCACCCTAAGAAGAGTTAGGAAGAAGTCATATTGGGAGAAGGAATCGGAGGGACTGGTGGAAGGTTGGGAGTGAAGTCCAAGGTAATGGGGGTATCTGTGGTGATGTTAGGGAACCCGCCATGTGATTTTTGTCCTCTAGCACTTGACGTTCCAGTGTGTCTGGGAAAGGTGAGCCAATGGCCTGAGTCAGGGGTGGGGAATCACAGGGCAGGTGTGAAGAGCCAAAGGGGATTGAAGGAGCTGGCAAGAGGTGGTCTGGATGAGGTAGCATGGGGTCTAGTCTGGGTGAGGAAGGAGGTGAACCGTGGATGGAGCAGTGGGAAAGGGACTGGGAGGAGGGGTGCAGCTGAGATCCTAAGGCAGGTGTTGGGAGAGAGGTGGGAGAGGGCGGGAGAGAGGTGGGAGAGGGCGGGAGAGAGGTGGGAGAGGGCGGGAGAGGGCGGGAGGGATTGGGTGTCCTTGTGCTGAGGTTCAGAAGTGGATCATCTCTAGTTTTGGTCTTGGGTAATGAGCAGAGTAGGGTGTAGCGGTGGGAATGAGTTGTTGAAGTGGAACATGGAGGAAGGCTTTAGGGTGAATAACTTCTGTGGATGCTGAACTTGCCTGGAGAGAGGAAGAAAGGGCTGTGAGCCAGGCACCAGCCCCTCAGTGAGGGAAGGAAAGTTCCCAGAGGACTGTGCATGGGAGGGGAGGAAGTCCCTCTTGAATCTATCCACTGTACTATCGCTGCCACCACCGCCCTCATTCAAGCTCCTATCCTCTTTTCTCTAGGTGACTATCGCGGCCTCCACTTCTACTCTCGCTTCCCCCAGTTCATCCTCCACCTTCAGCGGGAAGGGCCTGCTAGGAACAGGTCACGTCACTTCCTCCTGGCTTGACTGTCTGCAGTGGCCCCCATGGTTTTCATTATGCTCCAAGTCTGAGTCAAAGCCTGTGCGCTCAGATAGCAGGTGTACAGGGCAAGAGTTGGGGGTCTAGGATGTGGGCAAATGAGCACGGAAGGTGCAGAATATTCTACATATTAGTACTGAAAGGGGCCAAGAAGATCTTTCAAGGAAGAGAAGGGAAGTAATGTGATTTGGAGGCTGAGTTTTGCCCTCTCGAGGTTGAGGTCCAGCTGCAAGATGATTTCTCAACCCTAGGGGGTGGGTTTTGTTGTGACAGATAGCCGCTGACTGGGTAGGACTCAGCCCCTCAGAGGGCCAGCCTCTGCGTAATGAAGGGTGCTGTGTGTGCGCAAGGAGTGAAATAACGTAGGAAGAGGGAGTGGTAAGGTAGAGGCCATCTGTGCAGGTGAGGACTAGGAAGAAGCCAATCTAGGGTGGGGTTGGAAAGGGAGACAGAGAGGGCAGGAGTGAAGGCTCCTGGGGGCTTGGAAGGGATGGGATCTAGGGCAAGAGTGGAGGGGTTCATTTGAGAGAGGAGGAAAACAGAAGGAGAAACAGGTGGCTTGTCTGGGGACAGAGATGTATGGGGGAGTGCGGGTCTATTCGTGGAGGGTGGGAGGCGAGCAGATCTGGAGAGAGGACGACAGCGTGGGGGGATTGGGAGCTTGAGCAAACACAACTGGCTTCCAGAGGAGAGTGAGAAGGGATGAGTGAAAGAATTGCCAGGCAGTGGCAAGGGCCCAGTTGAAGTTGGAAGGCCAGTCTTGGTCGCAGTCCAGGCGGATGCTCTGCTTGTCCCTCCAGCAGCCTGGGTGGCCCAGAGCCTTGGCGGAAGATAGGCCACAGCGGTCCCAGGGTGTTGTGTCGAGGGCAGGGCAGCTGGGAAGGCTCCTCGCTCCTGGTGGTTTCCTGGTGGTTCCCAATCCTTTGGAGTTACTTGAAAACTCTCGTTGTTCTTCTTTCTTCTTTGTTCTCTTGTTTGGGCTGAGGAAGGAACCCTTCCTCACTTACTGTTTTGGGTGCTCAGATTAATTGTGGAGCCAGACAGTCTGAAGAGCTACTTTAAAACACTGGGTAAATACTGTTGGGGAGCTTTCAAAGGGGGAAGCCCCAAACATGCAAAACAGATGATCTTATGGAGCCAGCTTCCAGGGGAACTTGGGCAAAGCCCAGGAGACAGGTCTGAGCAGGTGGGAGGTTGCCAGGTCCTTGCTGCTCCAAGTGTGGTCCCCAGATCAGCAGCATCAGCATAGCCTGAGAGCTTGTCAGAAATGCAGAATGTTGGACCCCACCCCGGACCTACTGCATCGACTTTTTGAAAGCATCTCCAGGTGACTTGTATGCACGCCAAAGCTTGAGAGGCTCAGAACTGTGCAGTTCCTCATTGAAGTTGGGTGTATTTCAAAGATTTTTGGTTCTCAAATTAGTGGAGAGTCCATAGCTCATAAAAATGCAGCCCAGATCTCAAGTCATCGGACAAAACTGAGGGTAGGAGCAGTAGCGGGTTCAGAGCTGAGCTGGTGCCTGGTTGGATGTGCTGCTCAGAGAACCGCCCCTGCCCTGAGCATGGTCACAAGCCTTTAAGTCCGGTCCTGAGTTCCCTGAGCTGGTGTTAGCAGGTGTTAGGGTGGTTGACTACCAAGAATTACAAAAGTGCTTGGAGATAGTTGAAGCAAAAGGGTGTCAAAGCTGAGGCAGAGGCGAAAGCAACCCACGTGTCTGTGGACAGATGAATGAATAAACAAACTGTGGTCTGGAAGGAAGTGGGGATGGTTAATAGGTACAAAAAATAGAATGAATAAGTTGCTTTTATATAGGAAAGGAAAATTTTTAAAAAAGGAAAAGAAAGTTAAGAATGAATAAGACCTAGTATTTGCTAGCACAACAGGGTGACCATAGTCAAAAATAATTTAGTTGCACATTTAAAAACAGCTAGTATAATTGGATTGTTTGTAACACAAAGGACAAAGGACAAATGCTTGAGGGGGTGGACGTGCCATTTACCTTGATGTGATTATTATGCATTGCATACCTGTGTAAAAGCATCTCATGGGCTGGGCACAGTGGCTCACGCCTGTAATCCCAGCCCTTTGGGAGGCTGAGGTGGTCAGATCACCTGAGGTCAGGAGTTTGAGACAAGCCTGGCCAACACAGTGAAACCCCGTCTCTACTAAAAAAATACAGAAGTTAGTCAGGCATGGTGGTGCAGGCCTGTAATCCCAGCTACTTGGGAGGCTGAGGCAGGAGAATTGCTTGATCCCGAGAGGCAGAGATTGCAGTGAGCCGAGATCGCATCACTGCACTGCAGACTGGGAGACAGAGCGAGACTCCATCTCAAAACAAAAACACAAACAAAAACAAAACTCATATAACCCATAAATATATATACCAACTATGTACCACAAAATTGAAAATAAATAATTTTTTAAAAATGTGGTCTAGCCATTCAGTGAAATATTATTCAGCCTTAAAAAGGAAGGAAATTCTGACACATGCTGCAACATGGATGAACCTCAAAGACGTTATGCCAAGTGAGATGAGCCAGTCACGAGAAGACAAATACTGTAGGATTCCACTTATATGAGGTCCCTAGAGTAGTCAAAGCCATGGACACAGGAAGTAGAAGGATGGCAAGGGTCTGGGAGGAGGGGGAATGGAAAGTTTTTGTTTAATGGGGACAGAGTTTCAGCTTTGCAAGATGAAAGAGTTGAGGCTATCAGTTGCACAGCAATGTGAATATACTCGACACTGTGGAACTGTACACTTAGCAATGGTTATGATGGTCAATTTGGGGGAGCTAAATGATAACTTATGAACACAGAAAGAGTCAACAGACACTGGAGCCTCCTTGAGTTGGATGGTGGGAGGAGGGCGAGGAGCAGAAAAGAGAACTATTGGGTATTGGGCTTAAAACCTGGGTGATGAAATAATATGAACAGCAAACCCCTGTGGCACCTGTTTACCTGTATAACAAACCTTCACTTATACCCCAAACCTGAAATAAAGTTAAAAAAAGGATGCTAAAGAAAATAATAAGAAGAAAATATTATTGGAGCACAAGGTTTTTTTTTTTTTTTTTTTAGA